>NC_050577.1:305121636-305416636 GCF_011100635.1 Trichosurus vulpecula | reverse complement strand
TTGGTCTTGTTAACATCTTCCCCAGGGAATTCCTTCATGCTGATGTGTTCCAAGAGGCCTGGTAATTACGTCATTAAAAAGTGTTAGAGCCTCCTACAGCCCAGTGTCTGGTATTCCCTGACTTCCTACTGATCAAGAACCACAGTGTTGGACCATATTGACTGAGATCCCTTTCTTTTTTTTTTCTGGGTAATTATTTTATTAATTATGTTAGTGGATAATTAATAAAAAGGCTCAGTGGCACTCTTGAATGCCAAAGACCCCTCATGAAACCCACTCAATGCTTATATGCCCTTGGAAGAGTGGGTGTTCCTGAGGGTGGCAATCATCTCTGATTAGTTAAAATTAATGAGAATGAATATTACAGTGAGAGGTGGACTCATTCTAATGAGGGGCTGGGGCTGTGACTTTGATCACTCTGGCTCCCAGACCACTGCTAGCCCAATCTATACAAAGGATCTACCCCAATCCAAGCCTGAGTAGAAGACAATGAGGCCCCTTTCAGTTAGAGATTTTTATGGGTTCCTCAGGTTTTCTCATCTTTCTGACAATGGTTACAGAAAAGATGAGGAGGAGAGAGATTAAGGGGATGCTAATAAGGAATAATACTGCCAACCAGCGGAAGTTCACAAAACATGTGTGCATCTCTTTTCTTATTTCAGTCTCACTCTATTCAGAGGGAAGGGATTAGACACTGAGTAAGGTTAGCTGGCATGTGTCAGATCTCAGGGATATGGAAGCTCTAGCTAGTAAATATCCTAAAAGGGGACAGGCAGTCATGTCACCACAGCTAATCCGTGGAAAGTAACTAGGTCAGGGTATATGTAGCATTTAGCTGGCAATAATCATTAAAACAAGCAGCTACCAGATGGTTTCTCTAGTAGCCTGGGTGGCTGCCCCCCATGTAAGTTCTCTGTTCCAGTCCCACACACCCATGTTCAGGGGCCATCTGCTCTGCAGTAACCTTTGGGCAGCTTTATTGGTGGAGTGTGCTATCCCTAGAACTGCCTTCTTGCTCACCTCAAATAGTCTTGATTGAGTTGACTTCAAGGCACATTAATTTCATGGAACTTTCCCCAGCATGGCTTTGTGAAGTTTGCTGTAAAGGCTATTTGGTAATTATGGCTCTGATCATCAAAAATTAAGATCCAGTAGTCAGTACTTGTATAGGTAATGCCCAGATTTGCCTTGGAAATTTCCTCCAGTTTATTCTTTTTTTTTCTACTTGGTTTTAGTGAATTGGATCTCAACAACCTTCTAGTTCTAAGAATCCTGAACCTTGTCTTTCTATTCTCTGACCTGTTCTTATGATTCTAAGGTGCAGGTCCTTCCTCCTCCTTCAGCTGGCCCTTACTTACATAACACCCCTCATAATTCTTTCTACATTCTCTATGTTTCAACCAAACTTGAAAAGTTTACATCCCCATTACATA
The DNA here is from genome assembly GCF_011100635.1 of Trichosurus vulpecula. Classification (NCBI taxonomy): domain Eukaryota; kingdom Metazoa; phylum Chordata; class Mammalia; order Diprotodontia; family Phalangeridae; genus Trichosurus; species Trichosurus vulpecula. The sequence continues at coordinate 305,415,203 of NC_050577.1, read as the reverse complement.
CTCTACACTCTACTTCTTCTTTGTTCCCCCAGAAAGACAGATTTTATTTAAGGAAAAACTTTGTATTATTATCCAATGAAATAAGCTGCCATATGAGGTGGTGAGCTCCCCCTCACTGGAGATATTCAAGCAAAATCTGGATGACAATTAGTTGAGGATGCTGTAACAGAGTTTCTTATTCAGGCATATGTTAGGCTTGATGGACACAAAATTTTCTTCTAGCTCTGGGATTCTATGTTTTTTACAAAAAAGAATGGAAAATTGTGGGTACACATGAGTTTCCCCGGAATATAATTTGAGCTGAACTTGGCAAGTGAAAGTCATCTCGTCATAACAGAAAGAAAGCTGGGTTTGGAGCTGGATACCTGGATTCAAATCTAGCCCTGCTGGTTACTACCAGTGTGCCCTCAAAAAAGTTATTGAACCTCTGTGCTTCAGGTTCCTTACCTGTAAAACAAGTGCATTGGCCTGGATGATCTCTCATCTCTTTTCAATGAATCTATCAACAAAAATTGATGAAGCACATTCCATGGAATGGAATCATCTATACTTATAAGGAGTGTTCATTCTATTGGGTAGGAAAACATGAGAACAGCAACGGTGGAAATATATAAAGAAAATATACGAAATTAATGGAACCCTACATGCAGCTCTTGCTCTATGATCCTGTCATGGCTGTCTCCAACCACCCACCCCCTCCCTTTGCCTCATCAATTGTTTCCCATCGTTTAAAGTCTAACTCCAATTTACTTACTTCTCCCCTAGTTCTCCTTCTAAAAAGAACCTTCTTCTACGGAGCATAGATGGCCCTGTCACTTATATCTCTGTCCAGCAAACATAATACATTACTTTCTAAAAAAAATATTGAGGACTTATCCTCACACTAGACTGAAAAGTCCCTAAAGATAGCAACTGCATCTTATCATAAGTGTGTAGGCACTTAATGAATAAGTATTGAATCTATTTGGCTTAATTTAAATTGGCTTGGAGTATATCAAGTCACACCAAGTTCAAAAGGGGGAAAACAGAAACCTGCCATCTTTCCTGTTCCCAGAGCTTCCATTACAGCTCCTAGGCCAGCAACAGATGCCATGATATACATGCCCTTGGAATGAGTTCCATGCCACTAAAGGGAGATTAATTGAAGTCCCTTCTTCACATGTATTTTATAACCATTTGAAGCCAGGGACATATGACTGCATATGACTGTGTGTCCACAAGAGATACGGCAAAGACTGAAATCAATGGACTTTATTCTCTTAGCAACTTTGATGACTCAATTAAATAAATTAAATAGATAGAAGCTCAGAGAAAAGATCCATCATCCCAGGCTAGAAATGGGTCCTCAATATGGAAGCTTGTGGGAAATATGATCATTTCATGCATGACCTGGGCCACCTAATCCTTTGCTGCCAAGGTCATAGGTACGTGATCCAAGCCGCTAATGGGGAAACATGGATATCTGGACTCAGAAGAGATTTAGAAACAGTAATGCCCACTTGTTTAATGGGCTGCAAAGATTATTTTGTAAAACCCATCAAGCCAGTTTGTGTACACGCAAAACCTGGATCTACTGCCTGACCTCTGAAGGGAAGGACCATCTAGGTTTGAGAATAAATCAATGAACAGGCATTTATTGTCAGTTGTGTGTAGGACACTTACTGGTCATTGTCTTACCATGCTGCCTGCATCCTAGCCATCTACTCCAGCATGGGGTAGCACAGTGGATAAAGCACTGGGCCTGGAATCCAGAAGACTCATCTTCCTGATTGCAAATCTGGCCTCAGACACTAGCTGTCCTGATAAATCATTTCACCTTGTTTGCCTCAGTTTCCTCATTTGTAAAACAAGCTGGAGAAGGAAATGGCGAACCACTCCAGTATCTTTGCCAAGAAAACCCCAAATGGTGTCATGAAGAGTAGGGCACAACTGAAGTGACTGAACAACAACCCTAGCACTTTACTGACTGCAGCCTCCCCCACCCTACAACAACAGCTTTTTTACTCTGGGTCCATAGGCTTGGCTGGGAGGCTTTTCAGCTCTCTGGATGAACACTGGGACTCCACACTACTTCCTGGACATATTCACATTATACCACTTACACTGTTAGCCAGTGCTCCCTCCCCAACACACTCATGCACACGCATACGGTATGCATACACATAGGTATACACACAACACACCCATGTAACACACATGTGAATGAACACACATGTACACACAAATGCATAATGTACAACACCAGGTCTTGGACTTTGCTCTTGGTTCCCCCAGCTCTTCTGGGTAAGCCTTCACTTTTTCTCATCATGCGTAGGGCCTCCATGCCCCTTCTTGATCATCTGAAGCCATCCCTCTACACAGGTACACCCTTGAACATCCCTTTTCTGTGTCATCTTCATTAAGATATATGTTCCGTGTGGGCAGGATGTTGAATGCATCCTTGTATTTGTATCTCCAAGACTTACCACCTTGCCTGATGCACAATAGGTGCTTAATAGAGGATGTCCCTTCCTATTGATCATCTAAACACTGTGAATACAAAGGCAGAATCTTTCCTCAACTGAATATTGAAATAGTAACAGCAGTTATCTCTCAGGGCTGCTGTTAGGATCAAATGGATAACATTTGGAAAGCACTTAGCCCAGTGCCTTGAACATGATGGGTACCTAGTGAATGTTTTTTTTTTGTTTGTTTGTTTTTAAGACAGTGGACAGCAAGGAGAGAGGAGGCTTATACAAACCCAGCTGATCTTGTCTCGACTCCTCGCTATTCCACATGATAAACCACTCTGAGCCTCAGTTTCCTCATCACTAAAATGAAAAACAAGAAATATTATCTTGAGGATCAAATGGGACAATGAAAGTGTGGCATCTCGGAAGTCTTAGGAGCTTTGGAAATGTTGGCCATTCCTGGTAGCATCGATTGTAGAATACCCTCTTTTGTAGACAATCAGGATGATATCTGTTTTTTCCTGTCCTGTGATGCCTCTTCTATTCTGAAGAAATCTCCACGGTTGCCAGCAGTGGCTAAGAAGCTGTGTGTGCCCGTAAGGGAAAGAGGGACACTCAGTCTTTCTGAACATTGTAGAGGGCCCCACCATCCTGCCAGTCACCCAATCTTGTGACTTAGGTGTCATTCTCTCTCACATTTAATTTGGCAACAGGTCGTGTCCTTCATAACATCTCTCATATACACCCCCTTCTCTCCACTGACACAACTACTCTGGTGGCTCAACTGGACCATTGTGATAACTTGCCATTGGTCTCCCTGCCTCAAGTCCTTCTGTTCCAGTCCATCTTCTACTCTTGTATTAATGAGATCTTCTTAAATTCCAAATCTGACCATATCATGACCTGACCCCAGAACCCCACCCTGATTTAATGACTTCCAGGGCTCCCTTTTGCCTTCAGAATCAGACCTAAAATCCTCCATTTGGAATTCACAGTCCTTCGCAACCTGGGCATTTTGTGCCTGTCCAGTCTTCTTAGGCATTGCTCCCTTCCATGATACTGACCTTCTTTCTGTTGCCCAAAGAAGATACTGTCTCCCAGCTCTGGGCATTTTCACTGAATGTTTCTGATGCTCTCTCCTTGTTTCTGCCTCCTGCATTCCCTGGCCTCTTCAAAGCCCAGTTAAAATTCTATTCTCTTCAGGAAGCCTTTTCCCATCCCCCTTAATGCTGCTACCTTCCCTCTGGTGATTACTTTTGATTTCTCCTGCCTGTCCATGGTTTGTACATTGGCTGTTCACCTATTGCTGCTTGCCCATCAGTCTGGGAGCTACCCGGAGGGCAGAGACTGTCTTTTGCCTTCCTTCTTTGTATCCCTAGCTCTTAGCAGGAAGGCTGGTACACAGTAGATGTTTAATATATGCTTGTTGCCTGACCTCACCCATCAGGATTGAATGATGTGCTTTTTGACATGCTGGATTCCAGCCAATGGAGGCAAATAGGACACTACTAATTTTCTATCTGTTTTGAGCTTCACCTCCCTGCTCATCACTTGATTTTTCTCTCCATCCCGTTCTGTAGAATGTTCTCCTTGGCAGGGAAAAAAAGAAATAAAAAATAAGAAACAGAAAACAAACAGTAAGAGTTGATTGTGTGCTCCTTGGGAGAAGAAGGGGTATCTTAAACTTCTTTGTGTCTTGTTATGGTCCTGCATGGAAAGGATCCAGTTGACAAGTGTTCTTAGATTTTGGCTTGTTCACATACAATGATGGGGAACTCACTGATTCACAATGCAGCCATTTTAAGTCGCCCAATTATTAGGAAATTTTTTCTATTTGGCTGACATCTTCCTCTTTATAATTATGACCCATGGTTCCTCATTCTACAGGCAAAGGACAAGAAAGATAATCTTTGTCCATCCTCAACATAATCCTCTGAGAGAATCTTTATTTCAGTTATTGTTTTAAAGTGCTCAGGAACTACAAGGATACATTTTTGTGATCATCAGTCATCACTGTAACATCACCCTCCACATGTAAGCAGACCCTTAAAAGATGTGTAGTCCTGTAACAGATCTTGGTTCCTGTTAGATTTACCCTTGCTCCCTGAGGAAAAGCTCTTCGTGGGCAGAATAACAGAATCTCAAAATGGAAATGCACATCTGAAGGCATTCAGGGTAATTAATGGAATTTGGGAATCCTCTCTCTCTCCCCTCCAATATCCCTGATGACTGCAGATTGGCCCCTGTGGTGAAGTTGTTGGACGTGGTGTGGACAATTGTTTCCCAAAAACATCTTATAGATGATCATGATGATTACCTCCAGATGCGGATGTCTCTTGAGTCTCAGTGACCATCACATAATGGAAAGATTGCTAAATTTGGAAAGGATACCAGTATTTTCACCCTCACATTGATTCTTTCCATTTCGTGGATCAAACAGCCATGGACATGTCATTTTAATCCACTATCACTCAGTTGACTTATCTATAAATTGAGAACAAATTTACCTGCACTAACTACTGCATAGGGCTATTCTAGAGAGGGCACTAAGTCTCAGAAACATTATGAAAATGAGAGCTGAGTTCTTAAATCTAGAGCATGTCACCATTTGTAACTCCTGAAATCCTAAAGGATAGTGACCTCCTGATGATGCTGCTCCCACGAAGAAATAGAAGAAAAGAAACTGAATGCTTTAGTCTGGTTTTCACTTTTTCAAACTCATGATAAACCAATTCTTTACTCATGAGAAACCAAAGAAGCAACACCTGCAAGGAGAGAGTTCATTTATCACCCAGACAAAGCCCCTATCAGTGTTCTCACCCAGCCCAGCCCCAGGCTGAGCTGCTCTTGCAGAAGCTGATATTGAGATAGAAAAGTGGGGGGTGGGAGAGTCGGGGTGGGGAGAGTCAGACCGGGGAGAGAATGTGTCTTGAGAGAAGAGAAGACAAGATGAACAATCACAAATCTGGAATATTTCAGCTGACAGTCTGGGCAGGAATTTGAATACCCCTGGGACTTATCTATTTACCCAACCAAGTCTTGCAACCAGCAATCTCTAGGTCAGCCATCCTTCCCAGGGGCATAAACAGAAAGGACCTGGAGCCCTTACACAGGCTCAATTTCATGGCTGATTGAATTTGAGGTTGGCCTCCTTATGAACAATCACAAAGGGAGCAAATGAAAAGGCATGACCTGTCTCTTTAAATGGGGCAGACATGGGTGGAGGGAGGTATGTGAGCACAGATAATCATCACACAAATGTGCAGTTGAATCTATCCACCAAAGCTTGTGAACATCAAAGAACAGGCTATTCTGGAATTTCAGGGGCAAAATAGAGTGGTCATTGCCTATACAATGTTTAGTTTAAGTGAACACAGGGCCTCTGATCATGCTTATTACACAAATAATCTGCACTTAAGAAAATACATCATGTCATCATACAGTTTTGTATTGGGTGTGAGGTATTCAGGTTTCTGAGATAAAATACCATATCAAAAGGAGTATAAGTCTAAGATAAGGAAACTCAGCTGTTCCTGTAGAGAAAACAAAAATATGGTGCTTGGCCAACAGTCAGTTACCAAGCATTTCTTAAGTACTTACTATGGACCAGGCACAATGGCATACACTTTAAAAAAAGGCCAAAAAAACCAGACATTGGCTACAAAGAGCTTAGAGTCAAATGAGAGGCAATATAGCCAAGTGAATAGCCAGGCGCATGCAAGATATCTGCAAATAAATGAGAAGTCATGGAAGCCAGGAAAGGTCTCTGGTATAAAGTGGGATTTGAGCTGAATCCAAAGGAAACCAGGGAAACCAGAAAATAGAGGTAAGGAAAGAGAGCATGTCAGGCATAAGGGACCACCTGTACAAAGGAATATTTGATGGAGATGGAGCTGTCCCAGTCATCATTGTCATGGTGTCATCATCATTGGTGGTGGCTGTGGTCCTTTATTCTAGAAGAAAACCAGTGATATCAGGGTGGCGATGTCTACGTGTGAGGAACAGTAAGAAGACCGATCTTGTTGTCTTGCAGAGTTCATGGAGCAGATTAAACTATCCAGAGCCTAGAGATGTAGGAAGTGGCCAGGATGTCAAGAGATTTAAACAGCAAATGGGAGTTTTTGTTTGCCAACAACACCTCATTTGATCCTGATACAGTATCCTGACTTAAGCAGTGAAAAGATTACTGTCCACATATTAGAGATGAAAGATCCCCAAGCTCAGAGAGGTAAACTTGCTCAAGATGACACAGCCAAAGTGGGCAGAGCTGTGACTTTACCAAAAGGATATCAGTGCTAAGTCCAATGCTTGTCCCCTTACACCATAACCATCTACAAGGCATTCTAATTCACCAAATTCAATTCAGTTCCATTAGATTTAACTCAACAAGCACTTATTAATTTCTTAGTGGTAAGTGTGGCAAACTAGAAAGGAGTAACTGGGAGTCAGACAACTGAGCATCAGACCCCACTCTGACACTTAATTGATGTGTGACTTTTTGCCTTCCATTCTGTGCTCAGGTTTCTCATCTTCAAAATAAGTGTATTGGACAATGTGCTCTCTGTAGTCTTTCCTGACTATGTAGTTCCATCCAGTGACTCTAAATGGACAGTTTACTCAAATTCATATTGCAAAATGAGTTTCCAATTGACTTCTCAGCTAAGCAATCTCTACAGGCCTTTATTACTTTAAAATCCAAGGAGTTTTCTAAATAATGTTACCCAAGGTGCACTTAAGTGTTTGTTTGCAAATCATTAATTTTAGTACAGAAAGCCTGAATACTAAAGATTTTCAAGTTTAGTTCATAGGAATCCATCTGGATTGTAAAACACTGACTGATATAAAATATCATGTATCTGTTTGCATTTCTGGGGGTGGTAGTGGGGAAATGATTAAGTCAATCCATTAAATCAGTCTGCTCTTTTTAAACTAAGTAATACAATGCTGTACGGTCAGTCTTTCAGTCAATAAATGTTTATTAAGCGCCTTCTACTGGACAGGCATTGCGCTTAGCACCAGAGGGTACAAAAAGTGTCAAAAGTCCCATCTTTCATAGAGCTCACAACATAATGTGAGAGACAATAAGCAAATAAATGTGTCCAAATAAGCTATATACAGGAAAAGAACATAATTAAAAGACAGACACGTCTAGAATTCAATGGAGTTGGGAAATGGTTCCTGTGGAAGATGGGATTATAGTTTGGAATTAAAGAAAGCTAGGGAAGTCTGGAGGTGGAGATGAGGAGGGAGAATATTCCAGGCATTGGGAATAGCCAGAGAAAATGTCCAGAGCCAAGAGATAGAGGAGATGGAGTGTGCCCTTGAAGGGACAGATCCAGTATGACTGGGTTAAAAAGTGAAGAGTGAGGTGTAGGAGGACTAGGAAGGTGGGAGTTTGTAAGTTATGGAGGACTTTGAATGCCAAACAGAGGAATTTGTGTTGTGTCCTGGAGGCCATAGGGACTCTCTGGAGCTCATTGAGAAGGAAGGAGTAAGGGATAAACATACTCAGACCTATACTTTAGGAAAATGAATTCAGTGTCTGAATGGAGGGTGGAATGGGGTGAGAACAGTTGAGGAAGGCAGATCCACCAGCAGACTATTGCAATAATCAAGGCACAAGGTGATGAGGGCTGGCACCATAGTGGTGGCAGCTGCAGAGGAGAGAGGGCAGCATACTGGAAAGATTTGGAAGAGCTGAACATTGCTAGGCCTTGAAAACAAATTGGTTATAAGAGATGAGTAATAGTGAAGGGCTGAGACCCTGAGGGACTAGGAGGATATTATTGCCCTCTTTTATAATAAGGAAGTTGGCAGGAGGAGGTTTAGGGCAAAAGACAGTGATCCCAGTTTGGGATGTATTAGATTTAAGATGTCTACTGGAGATCCAGTTCAAAATGTCTGAAAGGCAGTTGGAAACATCAGGCAGGAGGTCAGCAGAGCGGTTGGGGCAGGAAACGTAGATCTGAGAATTATCAGTATAGAGATGGTAATTAAATCCATGGGAGCTGACGAGATCTGCAGGTTAAGCACTATAGAGGGAAAACAGAGGAGGACCTTGGAGAAAACCCTATATGATAGCTAGGGATAGAGGGCACAACCTCGATGAGGATACAGCAAAGGAGGCAGATTAAGGAGAGTTCTCCTCCTGCGGCTTCCACAACACTGATTTCTCTTCCTTTTTTTCTTGTTCTTTCACTTCTTTTATTTTTTTTTGTGCCCATTAAGTTTGCACATCTCCAAAGGTTCTATCTTGGAGTTCTCTCTTCTTCTGCCTCTTTGGGCCCTGCCTCAGTGACCTTGTTAGCTACCATGGATTCCATTAACATCTTCACATGGATGATTCCCAAACACATACATATACGTGCATCTATTATATGCATATGTCAGTGCTTAATAGATAGTTATTTACTTCAGATACTCCTGGGGTGTGCAGGCCTAATGGAATAGATGTCTGTTAGGTAATTTTATGGGAATAAATTTGACATATCAGCATCTAATTCTACCTTTATCAATATGGATACACCTGTAGATAGACATAGATGGTGAGAGAGCTATAGATCTGTATATGGACAGTCATGTAGGATTAAATGAGATAAAGGCTGGTTAGACAGAGAGACAGATGTAGCTGGATCTCCAACTCCAATCTCTCCTGAACTCCAATCCCACAAGAATCCTAGATATTTATATCTTTTTTTGTTGTTGTTTGGTCCTTTTTCAGTTGTGTCCAACTCTCCATGACCATATTTGGAGTTTTCTTGGCAAAATGCTGGAATAGTTTCCCATTTCCTTCTCCAGCTCATTTTACAAATGAGGAAACTGAGGCAAACAGGGTTAAGTGACCTGCCCTGGTTCACACAGCTAATAAGTGTCTGAGTCCAGATTTGAACTCAGGAAGATGAGTATTCTTGATTCCCAGTCTGATTCTATGTCTGTATCTACATTTACATCATATTATTTATATCTGCCTATCTAGATCCATATATAAAAATATATATGGATATATATGTATATGTGTGTATATCTATAATATATATGCATATGTGTGTGTGTGTGTGTGTGTATTTACACACACACACACATGCCAGTGCCTGGCCCATAGTAAGTGTTTTGTAAATGTTACTGATAATTATGATGACTTTTATTAGCTCTACTACTCCAAGGCTTGGTTTCCTCATTAGTACAGTGAGGATAATTATGTCTGTTGGGAGGGGGACATTCTGTATTGCTTTAAACTCTAGAGAAATGACAGCCATTATGATCTGCTGGTCACAGGCGAGCAGCACAGAGTCACAGGATGAGAGTGAATTTGAAGCCTCATGTTCAGACCTTCCAGAAATGCCTTTTTCCACCAGACCGCACACACAGAGTTCTGCTTTTTTTAAAGGTCAAAGTTCAAGTTCAGCTCCCTCCTGACCCAAGTTAAAGAATTCTTTGTTTTCTCTTCTCTTTGCCTGGGAGATATTTTTAACTTTGGATTGCTGAGGTTAGGCCTCCTCTGGAGGCTATTGGAGAAATCTAGTGGTGATCCAGCCTGAAGCCTTCCAATCCCAGCATCAAATTCATCAGCTCAGATGGAGGCCAAGTGAACAGCTTGCCAATTCAGTCAATTTTCCCTGCCAATCAATTCAGAGTAAAGGATTATTGTGAGGCCTTTAAGGCCACACAACCCAATCAGGCCTGGGTGACTGAAATGATTATGCTGATTGAGGTTTCATGAGCCTAAACCTCCCTTGATAAGTTTCTTCTCTTCTACTCCTGCCACAGCCAAAGAACGCATCGGCAAGTGTTGTTTAATCGATACAGCAACCAAACAGCAAGCACCTCTTAGGTGCCTCCCCTGTGCCAGGCACTTCCTGTTTGCTGGGAACACAAAGAGAAAGAACTAACATTTCGGATGTAGGAAGCACTTACAAAGTGTTTGCGTGTTTGATTGATTGAATGCCCCTGCCATAAAGAGCTTTATTCTATGGAGAGAGACAACATGTAGAACATACCTAACACATGAACATACGAATGGATCAAAATGCATACAAAATAATCAGGGAGGCATTGGCTGCTGGGGAGATCAGGAAAAGCTCCACATAGGAGGAGATATCCAAGGGGAATTGAAAGATTCTAAGAGAAGGAGATGAAGGAGAGAGAAGGAAAAACAATAAGTATTTATTAAGTGCCTACTATGTGCAGCACTTTAAATAAATTATCTTATTGGATCCTCACAATAACCCTGAGAGGGAAGAGCTATTATAATCCTCATTTTAAAATTGAGGAAACTAAGACAGACAGAAGTTAAGTGACTTTCCCAGGGTCACACAGCTAGTGCACATCCAAGGCAGGATTTGAACTCAGGTGTCCCAGACTCTAGCTTCAGCTATCTATCCAGTCCTGCTGCCACCTGGCTGCCTAGATGAGGAGAAAGGGCATTCTAGGCCTAGAATACAACCTATTTCAAAGACACAGAGAAGAGTAATGGAGTGTCATGTGGCAGAAAAAGCGAGCCAGCCAGTTTGGCCCAACCGAAAGTATTTAAAGGGGAGCAATAACGGGCAACGAGGCTGAACAGTTAGTCTGGTGACCAAGTCCATGTAAGTGCTTAGAGTACATGCTTGTGTTGGAGTGTGGGGGTATTTAACAAGATAACAGAAAACTTTGGTTGTACGAAATCTCAGGACATGAGACAGACATGACAGCAACAGCTCCATCAGCTTACAGGACATTCCTATCTTACTCAAATATCAGGCTCTAAACCCAACACTCCAGGTGCTGAAGCAGGAGGGCTGGACTTGGAAGGGGAAGGAAGCTGTGGGGGAAACAAACGGCATCTCCGAGGGAGGGTCCAAACCCACAAAGGCACAGTATCACTAATGCACTGCCTTCAGTCATTAGGATTCCCATTTGTGTAGCTCTTTGAGCTCAAAGCACCCTACATGCACTATGTCAGTGTAACCTCAAAAGAAGCCGGGGAGGACATACCACAGGTATGATTATCTCCAAAGTGCAGAGGGAAAAACTGAGCTTCCAAGACAGGAAGGCACTTGCTCGGGGTCCTGTGACTCTTGGGTGTTGGAAGTGAGATTCAAATCCAGTGCTCTATCCACTCTCCCACACTGCCTGCCACCCTCCATAGGACTTGTGAGCATTAGCTGGCTTCCATTTGGGTAACACTTGATCAAGCAGCAGTGGCAGCGGGGGAAGGGATAGATATTCCCATGGGGCTCTGCTGTCTGCTTGTGCTCAGTCCTGTGTCTCAGGGGTACAGGACTAGCTTGAGGCTGCAGTCAACAGACAGATACATGAGTGAGTTTTTTTACTGACTCTCAGATCCTCCTCCCTGCACAGCTGCATCCTGGAATCCGGTCTCTGCTCCATGTCTGGCTCCACCCTAGGACTCTGTTCTTTTCTTCCTGCACCACTCTGCTTCCAGGATAACACAATTTGAATTGCTATCAGCTGCTGGCAGCCACTTCTGCTCTGTCTATCTTTCCTGAGTAGCAGCACAGCTATTTGCCTCAGCTTGTTCATGTGGCAAAGGGAAACCCAGGTGCCTGAGCATTTGGAGGCTCATTTATTGGGCAGATAATAGGGGTTTGATTGGTATGTCTCAGTTTAGACGAGCCCAGCACAGTCCATGGCAAGTATGCTAGGCAAAGATGACATGGTAAAGGTGAAAATTGTGTATGCCATCCCTCCTTCTGACATCCTCCCCATGTAGGTTATCATCAAAGTATGGAGGTTTCCTTTGCTTTTGAAGTCTGGGCCAGTGGAACCAAGCTCTTGGAGGTCCTAAAAACTATCAAGCTGAGAAAGCATCCAGGACTGGACTGGAAATGATTTCTGTGTCTGCTATCTGAGGACTAGATCAGGCCAGTGATGAGAGGCCCATCTCCAGAAGGTCAGCTATCAAGGGATGATTTATTTCCATCTCTCCCTCTCAATTTCCCTCCTTTGTTTCTTTTACCCTCCCCTTCCCTTCTCTTCCCTTATCTCACCTTTATTTGCCTTGCCTCCCTTATTAGCTCTAAGACATAGATTTTGGATGCTATCAAATATCTTGAAATGTCCATGGTATTGGAATTCCAGGCCAGATTCAATGACAAATAAGAAAAACTCAGGAGTGAGAAAAAACAACAGAATCTGCGCATCAAAGAGCCAAAGTTACAGCCAAAGTTAACAGATTAATATAACTCCAAGGTGAGTGACTTGGGCCACATGAAGATTGAAGTGGAGGGTGAAAGTAAATTTGAAATGGTTGGAAGCCCAAGCAGTTCAATGAGGAACCACAGTTTACTGAGAGAATAACCTCCAATGTGGCCTCTCTATCTCCCTTCTCTTCCCTCTTCAAAGCATCTCCTGGAGCAAGAGACAAATAATCCTCCTAAGGCATTGGCTGGACTATTCCACTTCAATAATCTAAAATGGGTGGGGAACCTGCAGCTTCGAGGCCACATGGGACTCTCTAAGTCCTCAAGTGAGGCCAAACTTGGTGTGAGTTAAAGGGCTGCATCTGAGGACCTAGAGGGCCACATGCAGCCTCAAGGCCACAGGTTCCCCACCCCTGGAAATCTCTAGTCACTCCTTAGTACTTCAACTTCTCTGTCTAACATTTCAGACCATCCTTAATTTTATTCCACTGAATTCTCTCACCTTATTACTCTCCCTTTCTTACATTCTTCAACTAGGTGCCTCAAATCTGGAATCCCACATCTCTGCATAGATCAGCCCTCATACCTGAGGTATATTTCGTGCTCATCACTGTCTCTCACTATGTGGCTGTGTAAGGCACACCCATTAATGCCAGAATCCATGTTCTCTTTTTGTGCTTAAGTCCAAGGTCTCCAAACAAATAATGCCTCAAGCACAGATGCTTAACCTTCCATCTCCCAAGGGACTTAGCTTTGGGTACGGAGTCATTGTGACACCAGTGTTTCCTTTTGTTGGGATTGATGATGTGCAGAATGGGAAAAGGTTAAAGAACTATGTTAGGCCTAGATAGCTCCTTTATGGAGAAGGTGACACATTATTTTGGGGTGGACCATTAGGCCACATTTATTTAGCATAGTTTCATAAATTCATGAAAATTCATAGTTTTGTAAATTCATTAATATACATAGAAAGATATATATATATATAATATGTACATGTATATTTGTGTGTTAGGTATGTATGTATGTATATGCATATAAACACATGTATACACATATGTATGTATATATATGTATACACATGAAGAAACTAAGACAAAGCAAGAAGCTGTCTTGGTCCAGACAGAACAAGGATAACTCAGATCTGAATGCTTTTCCCACTATATTTTGTTGCCTCATAAAACCTTGGTCTTTCTGACTTACCTCATTTTCCCCAGTAATGCAGTCCTACAGTTGAACCTTGGAGTCAAGAGTTTCACCATAGCTGCAGTATGAAGATAACCGTTAGGAAATGACACCGACTCTCTGTTTTTTCCCCATTTTCATATCTGGTACACGCCTAGCTGATCTAGTATGCTGGGGAGCCAATGTGGCATAGAAGGAACAGCAGTGCTGGTGACAGAAGACCTAGATATAAACAGGGATCTTTGTACTTCCTAGCCTGTGACTCTTCCGAGTCCTCCACTTTCTGGGGGTGTTGGGCTATATTATCTCAACCTTCCATTTCCATTCAAAGCACTAAGATACTATGATTCTGGCTCTTGTCCCTAACTACCTCTGGGGCCTTAGAGCCCTCTCTTGGGCCTTAGGTTTTTCATCCTTATTATGAATAGTTGGTCTCTAACATGCTTTCTGGATTTAATATCCTGTGAGTCTTTTAAGTGCAGAAATCTTCATTTGGGGTTTCTTATCATACCATAACCCAGGGACCCTCAGTTTGTGTCGCCGTATCCAGAACTCCTTTGCCCTGCTAACAACAAATGAAATGAGGAAATGTAGTTATTTTCATCCATTCTTGCTCAATGAAATTTGGAGGAATAAGATTAGTTTGATATTCAGTGTGATCATTCATTCACTTCACTTCATATGTGTGTCCTCCTGCCCTCTCTCCCCCTCCCTCTTTCCTCCTTCTTTATTTTCTCTCACTTTCTTCTGTCGTTTTTCTTTCCTTCCTTCCATACAAATACTCTATGTACCTATTGTGTACAGCAGCCCCTTGCTGGGCACTTTGTGAAAAACAAAAGAAAAGAAGTTAAAAGTTATTTCTCCTAAGTAAATATTGTTGTGAAATTGTTGGATCTCAATGGCTTTTTTCCCACCTGTCTGTTGTCTGTCCATCTGTCTGTTGTCTGTTGAGAGGTCAGGCTATGTCATGCACTGGTAGGTAGAGCCAATCCCTATTTTGACTCAAGGTAATCCCCACATAAGACACACAGAGTATGTAGACATGAGCGTGGAAAAGATGAACTACAAAATGAAAAGGAAGAAGTTTAGTTAGTGCTAAGGAGCCAATAGAGGTATGGGTCCAAGCAGGAAATGAGTGGGGAGGCCACTTTCCAGAACAGGAGTTCTGGACTTGGAAGCCTTTAGTAGAGTAGTAAGTCAGCTCCAGGTCAGCTGGGCATTTGACTTACTTAACCAGCTTCTCCAGCCTGTCCTTTGTTTACTGCACAAAGCTCCATTGCTTGTCTCAGCTTGGCAGTGGTGCCTTATGCGGTAGTGTGGCTAGAGGGTCATTTGCCAAGGTGCCTGCTAACCTAGCCAGCACAGGAGCACCATGGGCCCATGGAGCTCCACTTTCTCTTTGGATCGGTGGGATTTACTGGGGGCAGAAATAGAACTCCAAAGGTCAGACAATCAAGAGAGGCTCATCTTCACACACACATACACACACACATACCCACACACACTCAGGGAGAGAGAGAGAGAGAGAGAGAGAGAGAGAGAGAGAGAGAGAAAGAGAGAGAGGGAAGGAGGGAAGGAGGGAGGGAGGGAGGGAGGGAGAGGGAGAGCGAGAATAAACAAACAATGACAATTTGAACTTGGGTGAAAACTGCCCTAAAACCACAACAGAAACATGTAGGCCATTTCTTCCAGGAGCCATAATACTGTAATGCATCTCCAGAGGCTTAGGAGAACCCCTCTTTTCTCCTAATTGGCTCCACTAGATTTTCTATAGGGTACTTTGACAGAAGCGCTCTGGGATGCTCTCTGTGCCCCCGGAATGTCAAATCAACTTTACTGAGACCCCTTCCTGACTGGGGGCTAACGCTCATTGCTAGGGAGTTAGGAAAAGGAGAAAGCATGGCCCAGGGGATAAGATAATGTAGTAACAATGTCCTCCTCTTACACTTGCCTTACTTAAAGCCAGCTTTGATTCTGCTGCCAGGACATTGGTGTCCATACAGAGATATGATCATACCACTTCCTTTCTTAAAACCCTCTGGAGACTCCTCATTGTCAACTCACAGGAGTCCAACTACTTTTCCATGGAAATTGAGGCCCTACCTAACCTCCTGTTAGCCTGATCTCATTTTAGGGCTCTCTATGCACTCTACAGCAAACAGCCACCTGTCCCATGACCACACTGCTTTGTCCCACCTTTTGGTGCCTTCCTAAATTCCTCTGTGCCTGGAATGCCCTTCTTCTCCCTCTGCCCAGACCCAGCTAAATGCCCCAAGTTTATCCTAATTCTCCTGGTTGATAATGACCACTGTCCTCCCTCTTCACAGTCAGTGTTTTGTCTGAGAGAGCATTATCCATAGAGTGTTTGTGCCTTATTCCCAACGAGACTGTAAATGCTCCAGGACATTAATTTTTGTCTCTTACCTCTCTCCTCTCTTCACTCAGCCTAACACTCCACATATACAGTAGGTGCTTAAGACATGTTTGTTGTTGTGGGAAGAGTGTAATTGGAGGGTCCTGACAGAAAACTTCAGTAGCCATTATAGAACAACCCAGAGCCCTGGTGCATTGTGTGGGCAGGAGGCAGTTTGGGCTCTGACCATAAAAGCCACAGGAGTTTGCAGGAAACACCACAGGGCAGACGCCTGAGCCCATTTGAAAATGAATTACTAACACAACTGCTTCAGGACAAAGGGATGATTCTAGCCCAAATCCCCCAAACAACTGCAGTCTATGGTCTAATGGAGGCAGACAAAGGCTGCACCCACAGGACACCAAGCAGCCAGTGAGAATGGCTCAAATTTTCCCCTTACTACGTTCATTGAATTGACTGGCTGGTTTCTTTGGCAGATTAGAGACAGAGGCAAGAGAACCATGAGATTTTCCAGGGTCTATCGAAGTGTAACATACCAAAGAGGAGTGAGATTCCTGATAGGTCACTAGACCCTGGTAAATGCCACCTCCCAGGGACTGGGGAAGCTCATGCAGAAGGCAACTGGTGCCTTGTGCCTGTTAAGTGAGGCAAGCAGGAGATTGTTGGGTCCATGACTGCTGGCACTGTCTACTTCTCAAAGGCAGATTCAGGAAACCCATGCTGTGCATACATCAGATGCTGCATCCATGTTAGACAAGGTAGGAAATGGTAGTTATCTGTTCTGACTATGACATGGGATATTAAAATTGTTGGTATTAAAAAAAATCCACAGTGGTTGCCTGGTTACAAAAATTCCCTGTTAGTGTCCAAAAGGAGCTGAGGATTCCAGGCAAAACATTTTATTTTCTTCAGCAGGGCAGCTAAAGGAACCCAGGCAAATGAATGTCCAGTGCATTTTAGAACTTAGGGTACAACAGATCTTTGGGCCAGCATTTTCCTGATTAGACCAAACAGTCAAATAACAGCAAAAAAATGGGGGAATGAGCCAATATTCAGTTTAGTTTAGTTAAAGCTGAGAAACGGAGGAAACAGTTTAAGGGTGATTTTCAAAAGTGGCAGTGGGTCTGAAGTCAGAAGACCTAGGTTAGGATTGTAATAGGGAAGATCGGTGGTTTTCTAAGCTCATTTCAGCTGACAGCTGCTGGCTTGAAAGGCTGGGGAGGGCCTCTAAGATCCTGTGTCCTTAGTTCCACCTGAAATCCTCATCATGAATGGCTCCTCCCTGCCCCACTACCACTCCCCTTTCCCCTAGTCAAGCTGAATGAGGCCAAGCAGAACATCTGAACCTTGTTCCACATGAGAGCCCTTAATAGACTTTAAGACACTCATATGGCCCATGCTTGGCTTATTATAAGATGTGGAGATTGAAGGGACCTTAGAGATCACCAGTCCAGCTCTATCATCGTCATCAGAGGCAACGGGTGCAATGGATGGAGCTTGGGGTCTGGACTCAGGAAAAGCAGAATTCCTATACATCCTTAGACTTGCTAGCTGTTTGACACTGAGCAAGTCACTCTGTTGACCTCAGTTTCCTCATCTGTAAGATAGGGGTCATAATGGCACCTAAATCCAAGGGATGTTGTAAGAATCAAAATTGTAAAGTGCCTAGGCTAGCCTACTGCCTGGAACATAGTAAGTGCTAGAAACATTAGGTCTCATCATCATTATTTTTCTGTTTTGATTGGGTCTCCCTAACTAACCCAGGCTGCAAGTACCGTGGCCTCTCACAGGCCAATCCCACTTCCGCTTGGCCCACTCCATTCTTTGGACTTGGGTCAGTCCACCCACCTTAGGCAAAGTCATACTATCCCTCTGCTCCTGAGGGCTTACTATATTAGGGCCACACTCAGTGTAGACATGAAATTAGCTTTAGATCTACTGCATCTCAGAACTCCCAAACTCAAGCAATACCCTAGCCTCAGCCTCCCTGTAGCTAGGGTTACAGTGTCTGCCACCATGTCTGCTACCCTTCATTTCAAAGGAGAAACTGAGGGAATGAGGGACTGGGACATAGTCAAACCTGAAATAAACCACAAAGTCTAGATTTGAACCCAGGCACTCTAGCTTCAAATCGAGTCCTGTTAGCATTATATCATGTTGCTGTTTTCCCCTGAGTTCTTTCATCTTGAAAATTCTTTCTTTAAAATCCATCCATACTCATTAAGGATTTATGGCACAGCCCCATGCTAAAGACTGCAGTGGAGACAAAGTTTGGCTAGCCCAGAGTTCCTCACCTGCTGCAACTCCCAGACTCACTCCCACTCCCTTTGATCCAGACAAAATGAATTTCTCTTTGCTTCTTACCCGTGACACTCCATTTCCCATGTCTCCATCTTTGCATTGTCTGTCCCCCATGAATAGAATGTACACCCTACTTAAGTCTGCTTCATGGAGTCCATCTTTTCCTTGAAAATAAAATTTAGGTGGCATCTTCTGCAAGAGACTTTCCTCCCCCTCTGCACCCCAACTTCTGATGCCTTCTCTCCCAAATTGCCTTGTATTCAACTACTTTGTAGTTGTATTTATGGTGATTTTCTTTAGATTTATATGTGCACATACATGAATATATGCACACATCTGTACACATGTCCATATGCGTATTTAATTCCCTCATTAGAATGTCATCTCTTTGTGAGTAGATGTTGTTTTTGTTTGTCCTTCAGTTTTGAAGAGGACCAATGACATCACAGGAGGTGACTTGCTCTTCCAGTGGATTTAAGTGAGGCAGAGTTTTATAAAGTCATTAGCCTCACTCTCCCTTCCAGAATCATCAAAGTCCAGTGGCAAGAAAAAAGTCAGGATGACTAGCAATGGTGAAGGATGCAGCGGATGGCCTTGGAGTCTTCCATTTCTGACCAGGCTCTAAGTGTTCCAAAGCCTCCGCTTTAGCCACCTTCATGGCCATTGGAACAAATTGTTCTCATGCACCCATTTCATTCTTGGCCTGGCAAACAGGAAGCAAGCAATAAATATCTGGTAATTGACGGACTGGTTGATTGGTTGAAGGGAATCGAGAGAGACACAAAAAATCTCTATGCCCACTATACCTGATCAGTGCATCAGAGAGGGTCAAATACATCACTGGTTCAGATCTAAGCCACTATAACAAGATCAGGGAAGGCTTCTTGGAATCAGAGGCATTTGAGTGGACCCTTAAAAGATGGTAAAAATGTCAACAGTCAGCTTTATCTGCAGAAAGCAAGGAAGCTCTTTCTATTTTTCAATCCTGGTGTGTGATTTAGGATTATAAGCTTTGGACTTTGGAGACAATCTTTCTTTCTTCTTTCTATGTATCTATCTCAGTAAGAACCACTCTGCTGGGTGATATCATTAATAAATCATCAGGTGGTAGCAGTGTCTTACATGGTCATGGGCTCACAAACATTTGAAAGAAGTGGGAGCAGCCTTGGCACATGCACAAATCTTGTCTAGCTGGCCCCGTGGTATGTGGGAGAGTGGCAGGAGGGTGAACCACTAATACAAGGAAATCGATGAGCGGCCTTCTGCTTTGTCACATCCTGCATTTCAGGTGCCTCCTTCTCCTGGGAAGAGCAGAACACTCAGCACAAGCTGAGAATGATCTTCCTAATCTGATTTCTAAGGAAAAGAAATCCGATTTCTTAAGAGCCTAACTCCATGCTGCAACAAAAGCAAACTTATACTTGTAGCCAGAAAATCCAAGTTTAAAGGCTTACTCTCTTACTTCTTGTATAACATTAAAAAAGTCTCATTCCCTCTCTTAAGGTCAGTTTACAAATGCGTGGCAAAGATGGTGTCTAAGATCCCTTCCAGAAGCCACCCTCTCCATGATCTTGTGCCTTTTTCAAATACAGAGGAAATTGAGATTCTTTAGAAAACCGCCAAGAATAGTCATTGAGATGACATCCAGTGACTCCTTAGTCCCTCTCTGGGACAAGTTCAAAATCCTCTGCCTGTCAGCTAAAGTCCTGCACCATCTTGCCCTACCCTCCCTTCTTCCACCATTTCCTTATATTCCTCCCCTCCATAGACTCTAAGTTCTACAAGGACAGAGCAGTACAGTAGAAACACTAGTTACGGTCAGAACATCTGACTCCCAGGCTTTCCCTGACACTCACTATCTGTGTGACCTTGGTGCTAGTCATGTCACTTCCTGGGGGCTCATCTTCCTCACTTATGAGATAGAGGGGTTAAATAAATGACCTCTATCGAGCTATAAATCTGTGATCCTATCAGTGACTGATAAATACAACTCTCTGTCCCTTGAAATGTCCCACACTTACTCTCCCACCCACCTTCATGTTTTCATTCAATCAGTCCCTAACATCCGGTATACGATACCCTCTTCCTCTCCCCCTGTGGAATACCTCTTTCTGCTTTAATGACCAACCCTAAGGACACCTTCTCAAGGGTGCCTTTTCTGAACATCCCAGTCAATGATGCCCTACCTGGCCCCCTCAATCTCCTGCAGTAAGTTTCTTTATACCTCTATGATCTACTGTTGTTGTTGTTGTTGTTTCGGAGGGGGGAAGGCAAGGCAATTGGGGTTAAGTGACTTGCCCAAGGTCACACAGCTACTAAATGTGTCAAGTATCTGAGGCCAGATTTGAACTCAGGTCCTCTTGACTCTAGGGCCAGTGCTCTACCTACTGTACCACCTAGCTGCCCCCATGATCTACTTAATCAATATTTATTACTTATAATATAATATAATATAATATAATATAATATTGCATTGCAATTCAGCTGTGACCTCTGACTAGACTGTGTGCTCTCTGGGGGCAAGAGCTGGGTTATATCTAAACAGGATCCCAGTGCTTTGCACAGACACTTAATTAGTGCATGCTCCATTTGTTACTAGATCTATACTAAGAATGGCATCAGTAGTACACATGGAGGCCTTCACTATCCCTTGTTTAATTATCTACTCAGCCTGGTTCCCGGGAGGCCTTCCCAGTTGAGTCAATAGAGGCAAATTAAAAAGAAAAATTATTGTTTCATATACAAGATGTTTCAACTGGGAACAATCAAGAGTAAGCACTTGTCTTATCTGGACACTGGCTGTTCTATTTATAGATTTTCTGCTTCAAGAAGCCCCTCAGGACACACATCTTCAGGCAAGATCCACCTGGAGACCCACCATCCCCTAATATGGTCCCAGACTCTGAAGGGACAGCTTAACATTACAAATGGCGGGTGGACAGTCTGCTCTTCGGCTATCCTCTGGGAACCTACTTCTCCCAGCTCACTGTGAAGGGCGAGGGCTCATCATTCATCAAAGGACTCACTTAGATATATGATGCTCATGGTGAGAGACATAAGGGACAGATTTATCATGTGGTCATTGAGGTTTCTGAGATAAATAGGAAGACCAGAAATCTCCCTGAGGTTTTCCAATGAGAGATGATTTTGCAGGAGGTAATTTGGAGAGCTTCATGACTTTTGTCATAATGAAAATAACAAGAAAAATGTGTGGGAGCATAAATATGTATGTGTGTATGATATCACCATCTAGGAATGATGGGGTTAAATGCCAATGTAAAGGAAAAACTTTGCCACCAGGGAATCTCTCACATCTATTGCATCCCCTCTGTCCATATAACCAATATGGTAATTCAGGCCTTTAGCACACTATGCAGAATATGGCAATGAACTCCTCATCACTGCCCCCCACCCCCAGTCTTTGCCAACTCCAAGCCATCCCCCCACAGGTGCTAAAGAAATTTTCATAAAGTGCAGATATGACTAGTGAAACATCTTCAGTGGCTCCCTTTTGCTCTTTTTTGCCTTCTTAATTTTTTCTAAGACCAGTTTATTGCTTATTTTTAGCATACTTTTCTTCTTAAATTTTGAGTTCCAAATTTTCTCCCTCCCTCCCACCCTCTCCTGCATTCACTGAGAAGGCAAAATATGATATGAATTATACATGTGAAATAATGAAAAACATATTCCCATTTCAGCTATATTGTTTTGTTTTGTTTTGTTTTTTAAGCAAACAAAGAAAATAATGTGAGAAAATTATTCCTCCACTTGCACTTAGTTTATCAGTTCTCTTTCTGCAGGTAGATGGCATTTTTTCATCATGAGTCCTTTGGAATTGTCTTGGATCACTTTATTAGAGTAGCCAAGCATTTCACAGTTGCTCATCATTACAAAATTGTTACTGTGCATGATTTCTTGGTTCTTTTCACTTCACTTTGCATCAGTTCATATAGTTCTTGCCATGTTTTTGCTGAAGCAGCACCCCCATCACTTCCCACAGCACAATAGTACTCCATCACAATCATATGCCACAACTTGTTCAGCCATTCCCAAACTGATGAGAATCCCTTCTATTTCCAAATCTTTGCCATCACCAAAAGAGCTACTACAAATATTTTTTACATATACGCCTTTTTCCTTTCTCTTTGATCTCTTTGGGGCACAGACCCACTAGTGGTATTGTTGGGTCAAAGGTCATGCAAAGTTTCATAGCTTCTTGGGCATACATCCAATTCATTCTCCAGAATGGTTGGACTAGTTCACTACTCTACCACAAATTCACTAGTGTACCTATTTTCCTTCATCCTCTCCGGCATTTCACATTTTTCATAGGTATGAGGTGATACCTTAGAATTTCTTTAGTACTAATTTACAGTATTTTATATGATTATAGATAGCTTTGATTTCTTCTGAAAACTACCTGTTCATACTCTTTGACCATTTATCAATTGGGGAATGCATCCTTTTTTTTTTATAAATTTGGCTCAATTACCTATGTATTTGAGAAAGGCCTTTATCAGAGAAATTTGATATCATCATTTTTGATATTACATCAAAGATACTATGGTACCTCTTAGCAAAATGTCATTTTCTTGATTATCTCTTTTAATTAGGTCTATTTTTGCTTCTATTTTGTCTGAGATCATGATTACTTCCCTTGTCTTTTTTTTTACTTCATCTGAAGCATATTTGATTCTGCTTCAGTCCTTTATTTTAACTCTGTGTGTCTTTCTGTTTCACATGTGTCTCTTGTGAACAACATATTGTTGGATTCTGATTTCTTATCTATTCTGGATCCACTCCCATTTTATAGGTGAGCTCATACCGTTTGCATTCAGTTAGGATTATTAACTTTGTATTTCCCTCCAACCTATTTTTTCTGTTTATCCTTCTCTCCTTCTTTTCATCCTGTACCTCCTCAAAAATCTATATTGCTTCTAACCACTGCCTCCCTTAATCTACCCTTTTCTTTCTCTTATCTCTTTCCCCTTCTATTTCCCTCTTGGGTAAGATATATTTCTACACACACACACACACACACACACACACACACACACACACACACAGTTCCCTCTTTGAATCGATGTTGATGAGAATGAGTTCAACCATTGTCCACCGCCTCTTTTTTCTCCTCCACTGCAGAGCTCTTCCTTGCATACCTGTTTTATGTGAGAAAATTTCTCCCATTCTGCCTCTCCTTTCACCCTTCTTCCAGTACATCTCTCTTCCTCTCCCCTTCATTTTTTGGAGATCATTCAAACATAATCAACTCACACCCATGCCCTCTGTCTATGTACACTCTTTTTAAACTGCCTTAATAATGATAAAGTGCTTAGGAGTAAAATGAATCATTTTCCCAAGTTGGAATATAAATAGTTTAACCTTTTTGAATCCATTATGATCTCTCTTTCATGTTTAGCTTTTTATACTTCTCTTGAGTTTTATGTTAGAATGTCCTTTTTTCTATTCAGCTCTGATCTTTTCATCAAGAATGCTTGAAAGTCTTCTATTTCATTAAATATCCATTTTCCACTGGAAGGATTATGGTCAGTTTTGCTGGGTAGATGATTTTTGGTTGCAATCCTACCTTCTTTAGTGGCTTTATTGAAGCCACTAAATCTTATGTGTTTCTGACTGTGGATTCTTGCAATATGGTTTCCCTTGACCTGGGAGCTCTAGAATTTGGTTTCAATATTCCTGGGAGTTTTCATTTTGGGATCTCTTTCAGGAAATGATCGGTAGATTCTTTCCATTTCTATTTTACCCCCTGGATCTAAGATAATGGGGCAATTTTCCTTGATAATTTCTTGAATTTTGATGTCTAGGATTTTTGGTTGATAATGGCTTTCAGGTAGTTCAATAATTCTCAAACTATTCCTCCTCAATCTATTTTCCTGGTAAGTTTTTTTGTCCAATGAGATATTTCACATGATTTACTTTTTATTCTTTTGACTTTGTTTTATTGGTTTTTTTTTTTATGTTTCATGGAGTCATTAGCTTCCATTTGCCCATTTCCAATTTTTCATATATTTTCTTCTGTGAGTTTTAGTATCATATTAGTTTTGTGTGCAAGATTTTTGTTGTTGTTTGCTCATTTTTCCAGCCTACATCTTGACTTTGGATATTATGTTAAAGTTGGCCTCTGTTCACCTAGGGGTGGGCAGGCATTGTCTCAAGCTTCAGGCTTTTCAGCGCTACTGTTTTCAGAATTAGCTCTGGGGGTCTTCAGGTTTTCAGTGCTTCCAAAGAGTTGTGGCCTGAGTAGAGGTTCTGGAGTCTGTGCTCTAGTCATTACTCAGGGAGGTTCCCTGCTCTCCTGCAGCCACAAGTGCTAACATTCCTCTTGGCTCTTGAACTGTGACTAGGTCCTCTGTTCTGTTGTGACTGATTATGAGCACTGTTGTCTGCCCTGGAACTATGATCAAGAACTATATACTGGCAATAGAATTGCCAATCAATGCTAGCTGTACTCCATGCCAGCAATGGGTCCCCAGTACTCTCTTTCTGATCAGTTGTTTGACCTCCTCACCATCTCTGAGCAGAGAGCTCCAAATCTGCTGCTGCTAGGGTTGCTGTTTCTTCTGCCATGTGTGTGTCTACTGTGGACAGGCCTCCAACCTAGCAGATCTCCTATGTTTTCATAGGCTGGAAAACTATCTCACTCTGACCTTTTCTTGTCTCTGCCACTCCAAAATTTGATTGGAGCCATTATTTTAAAGTTGTTTGGAAGAGGATGTTGAGAGAGTTCATCTGCTTGCTGCCTCTAATTCTCCATCTTGGCCCTCCCTGTTGCCTTTCAAATAAAAGAACCCCCTCAGGCTGATGTTCAAGGCTCTGTAACATCTGGTTTTGACTTACCTTAATAGCTTTATGCTATATCTCTTCTTTCCTCACTTCTTTGCTTTATACTCCCCAAATGTGGGGTTGTTTAAGTAGCTAGAGTGCTTTATGCTAAAAGTCAAAGAAGGGAAAGTGAAGGAGATTGCATGAAAGGAAAAAGGGAGAGTAAATTCGGGCATCTATAGTATAAGGGGAGAGCTCTGGTGACTTGGCACTGGGGAAAATATTTTAGAATCACAGATATAAAACTGGAAAGGACCTCAGACCCATGCAATCCAAAGCCCCCATTTTGTAATTGAAGATACGAAGGCTCAGAGAGTCACACAGGTAGTAGACTTCAGAAGCAGGATTTGAACACAAGTCCTCAGACTCTCAATCCAGTGATTTTTCCATAGTACCTTGAAATCAACAAACATTTGTTAAGGACCTATTATATTTGATGGACAGGATGTTTGGATGATAGACAGGGGCAGCAAAGACAACCCTATCAACTTCATGGTCTTTTCTAAAGTCCATCCTAGGGGGCACGATTTGGGAAGATTTCAAAGGAGTTTCTTAATTACACCCCTTTGAAAGCCACTACTCTATTACCTTTCTGAGATGAGGGGGGAAAGTTTAGATAAAATGTATTTTCTGCCTGTGTGGTGTTTACAGTCTAGTTGGAGAAAAATACCCAAACACAAATAATTATAATAAACACCACTGCATGTCAGGCTTATTAACATTAGGAATCTAGATTTATACCTCAATGGACACTTACAAGTCATCTAGTGCTACCATTTTCATTTTACAGATACAGAAACTGAGGCCAAGAAAGTAGAGGTGACTTACCTAAGGTCACATAGGTTATGAGTGGGAGGCAGAGCCAAGATGGCAGCTGGAAAGCAGGGACTAGTGTGAGCTCCCCACCGAGTCCCTCCAAAAACCTATAAAAAATGACTCTGAACCAATTCTAGAACTGCAGAACCCACAAAACAGCAGAGGGAAGCAGGGCTTCAGCCCAGGACAGCCCGAATGGTTTCTGGGTAAGGTCTATCCCACACAGACCTGGGAGCTGGGAGCTGGGAGCTGGGAGCTGGGAGCTGGGAGCAGAGCAGAGCACAGCCCAGCGGGAGCGGCTCAGACCAACCAGACCAGGAGCCGGGCGGAACGGGCCCTAGCGCCCTGAATCAGTGAGCTGTGGCAGTTACCAGACTTCTCAACCCACAAACACCAAAGACGGTGGAGAAGGTTAGTGGGAAAAGCTGCAGGACTGGCAGGAGTTCACAGCTTGGCCACCACTCCCGGGGCAGTGGAGGTGGGGCAGCTATAGCTGCTGTAGCTTCTGGCCCCAGACCCACCTGGTGGGAGCAATTAAGTGGCAAATTAGGGCAGGAGTGCACATCTGGCAGAAGATCTAAGCCCAGTCCGGGTTGGGGGTTCTTGGTGAAGGAGGAGTGCTGGTGCATCCCCCCCAAATATGGAACATAGAACTCTTTAGTCTACAAGCAGTCATATCCCACTGAAAAACTCAAGGGTCAAGTTAGTCGGTTGGGAACATGGCCAGGCAGCGAAAACACACCCAGATTCAGTCTCAGACTTTGGATTCTTTCTTTGGTGACAAAGAAGACCAAAACATACAGCCTAAAGAAGTCAACAAAGTCAAAGAGCCTACACCAAAAGTCTCCAAGAAAAACATGAACTGGTCCCAGGCCATGGAAGAGCTCAAAAAGGATTTGAGAAAGCAAGTTAGAGAAGTAGAGGAAAAACTGAGAAGAGAAATGAGAAGGATGCAAGAAAATCATGAAAAACAAGTCAATGACTTGCTAAAGGAGACCCAAAAAAATACTGAAAAATACACTGAAGAAAACAACACCTTAAAAAATAAACTAACTCAAATGGCAAAAGAGCTCCAAAAAGCCAATGAGGAGAAGAATGCCTTGAAAGGCAGAATTAGCCAAATGGAAAAGGAGGTCCAATGGACCACTGAAGAAAATACTACCTTAAAAATTAGATTGGAGCAAGTGGAAGCTAGTGACTTGATGAGAAATCAAGATATTATAAAACAGAACCAAAGGAAGGAAAAAATGGAAGACAATGTGAAATATCTCATTGGAAAAACCACTGACCTGGAAAATAGATCCAGGAGAGATAATTTAAAAATTACTGGACTACCTGAAAGCCATGATCAAAAAAAGAGCCTAGATATCATCTTTCCAGAAATTATCAAGGAGAACTGCCCTGATATTCTAGAGCCACAGGGCAAAATAGAAATTGAAAGAATCCATCGATCGCCTCCTCAAATAGATCCCAAAAAGAAATCTTCTAGGAATATTGTCACCAAATTCCAGAGCTCCCTGATCAAGGAGAAAATCCTGTAAGCAGCCAGAAAGAAACAATTTGAGTACTGTGGAAATACAATCAGAATAATCCAAGATCTGGCAGCTTCTACATTAAGAGATTGAAGGGCTTGGAATACGATATTCCGGAGGTCAATGGAGCTACTATTAAAACCTAAAATCACCTACCCAGCAATACTGAGTATCATGCTCCAAGGCAAAAAATGGATTTGCAATAAAATAGAGGATTTTTAAGCTTTCTCAGTGAAAAGACCAGAGCTGAATAGAAAATTTGACTTTCAAACACAAGAATCAAAAGAAGCATGAAAAGGTAAATAAGAAAGAGAAATCTTAAGGGACTTACTAAACTTGAACTGTTTTGTTTACATTCCTACATACAAAGATGATGTGTATGATTCATGAGACCTCAATATCATAGTAGCTGAAAGGAATATGCATATATATATGTTTATGTATATATATATATAAGTGAATGTTCATGTATGTATATTTGTATGTGCATGTATATATATATATATATATATATATATATATATATATATAAAGAGAGAGAGAGAGAGAGAGAGAGAGAGAGAGAGAGAGAGAGAGAGAGAGAGAGAGAGAGAGAGAGGACACAGAGTGAGTTGAAGATGAAGGGAAGATATCTAAAAAAATAAAATCAAATTAACTGAAGAGAGAGGAATATATTGAGAGAGGGAGATAGGGAGAGATAGAATGGGGTGGATTATCTTGCATAAAGATGGCAAGAAAAAGCAGTTCTGTAGAAAGGGAAGAGAAGTCAGGTGAGGGGGGAATGAGTGAATCTTGCTCTCCTCAGATTTGACCTGAGGAGGGAATACCATACATAGTCAATTGGGTATCTTACCCCACAGGAAAGAAGAGGGAGGAAGATAAAAAAAGGGGGGGATGATGGAGGGGAGGGCAGATGGGGGTGGAGGTAATCAAAAACAAATACTTTCGAAAGGGGACAGGGTCAAAGGAGAAAATTCAATACAGGCGGATGGGTTGGGAAGGAGCAAAATATAGTTAGTCTTTCACAACATGAGTATTGTGGAAGGGTTATACATAATGATACACATGTGGCCTATGTTGAATTGCTTGACTTCTTAGGGAGGGTGGGTGGGAAGGGAAGAGGGGAGAGAATTTGGAACTCAAAGTTTTAAAAACAGATGTTCAAAAACAAAAAAAAAGGTTTGCATGCAAGTAGAAAATAAGATACATAGGCAATGGGGCGTGGAAATTTATCTTGCCCTACAAGAAAGGAAGGGAAAAGGGATTGGGATGGGAGTGGAGTGACAGAAGGGAGAGCTGACTGGGGAACAGGGCAACCAGAATATATGTCATCTTGGAATGGGGGGGAGGGTAGAAATGGGGAGAAAATTTGTAATTCAAACTCTTGTGAAAATCAATGCTGAAAACTAAATATGTTAAATAAATAAATTTTAAAAAATGAAAATAAAGAGACAATATGCTAACACATAGGTTGTGAGTGGCAAAGCTGACATTTGAACCCAGGTCCTCTAAGACCAAATCCATCACTCTCTTCTCACACCCTCTTACACAATTGGGAATGATGTCTGAAAGAAGTGGCCATGGAATTGAGATTTAAGGGACTGATTGTGATTAAATAGGCCAAGAGAGGGAAGGAGAGAATTGGAGGCACAGGAAATACCCTGAGCAAAGCCCTGGAGGAAGGGGAACACAAGTCATGTCCAGTAGCAGTCAGACTGTCTAGAACTGAGTTGTCAGAGGGCGATAAACCTCAAAATACATGGTGGGGGATAAGAGCCTTGAATGACAGACGAAGAAGTTCAAGCATTCTTTGGTTAGCAATAGGGAGCCGATGGAGGGCTTTCAGTCGAGAAATGGCATTCCTAGATCTATTCAGAAGGAACGTGAGTCTGGCAGCGTTCAGGAAAGACTGAAGAGGGGGTAGTCCTATTTCATGATAGTGAAGATGAATAAATATGAGCTAATTCCAATTCTAAACCTAGTTATGGGAAGAAAGAGCACTTAATAAAGGGGAAACTGAGACCCAGAGCGATGAAGTGATTTTATTTTATTATTGATAAAGTAGCCTGGCAAAGTTTCAAAGCCATAACTTGACACTTAATCTAGTACTTGTATTTATTTGATTGACAATTTTGACCAAGAAGAGGGAATCTTTAAATCAGCCCCCTCATAAACAAAGCCACCATGAACCAAAAGATAACAGCATCCCACTATGCCTTAGGCCACTTCTGAAGGATTCTGTGTCTTTCTCCTATGTTGCTACTTGACCTGCAATGTGACTCACCCCCAGATCTTCTTCCCTATTAGAGAAAATATTACATAAACCTGGGATAATGATGAGCGATCACTCTAGGGCTGTTTTTAGTGAAATCCAACCCAACCCATTCTCTTCAAATGTTCACTGCTGAGCTAAGATGGTGAGTTGGCGAAGCACAACAAGGAAAGTGGCAGTTTTATTCATAGCCTTGTATTCTAGCAAGGCTGTGTCTGCATTTTAATTATCAGAAACCACTTACTACCGTTCTCTTATGAAATATCTAACACGATTATCCACATGCAATTATATTTGAGAAATACCAAGCTAGTGGCAATGAGCTTTCAGACCATTAAGCACAATTGTTTTAATTTTCTGTGCCTCACCTTCTCCCCTCTCCTCTTCCTATGCCCCACAGAAGCCCTTTCCTAGCTTGTTTCCACTCCTCCAGAATTTCACTTTGGCTTTTTACTCTCTTGGTAGTGATGATGCCCTGTCTTCTGAGACCCCGCCAACCAGTTTAAAAGAATAAACATTTACTCTCTTTCTTCCACATCTTCCTCAATGAAGCCCTTAAAACTAAGGCACTAGTTTTAAGGAGCAGCTAGGTGGTACAGTGAGTAGAGCACCACAGCCCTGAAGTCAGGAGGACCTGAGTTCAAATCCGGCCTCAGACACTTGACACATTCACTATCTATGCGACCTTGGGCAAGTCATTTAACCCCAATTGCCCTGCCTCCCCCTCTCCAAAAATAAAAAAAGTGTATAAGAATAAAAAAAAAACCTAAGGTATCAATACCACAAATCACAGTGTTTGTCCAATACTGTTCATATTCTTCTTGGGGCCTTGGATGAAGGCATGGATAACTGCTCAACAAATTTACAGATGACAATTGAATTTAAATTAATTCAACCCGACACTTACTAAGCACCTAATACAAGCAAATTCAAGTGTGGGGTAAAAACCACCCTACCCCCTTTTCATCTTGATACTTTAACTAGGTGAGAACACATGTCAATCAGTCAGCTCATTGACCTGGAAGTATTATAAGGCCTCGTGACTAAGCACAACTGCACACCCATTGTGGCTGGATAGGCTAAGGAAATTTGTCGGATTCACCATGTTCATAGTTTCAAATAATTGCCATGCAGAATGCATTCGAGACTGATTCCAACCTTGGATGTCCACTAATGAATGCCCCACAGACTCTTACTATCCTTCCTGAAATATGATGTGAGAAATGGAGACACTAGCTCTTCCAGTTGAAGTATGACCAGGGCAGAGAACAGTGGGTTTATCATCTCCTTATTCCTGGACCGTATGCTTTTCTCAACCCAGCTTATAATTGTGTTGGACTTAATGGTGTTCACCTCACCTGTACATTGCAGTCTTGTTTACCTTTAAAATCACTTTATTTTTAGTGAAATTTTGTCTAGCCATGCTTCACTCCTTTTATATTGGTGATGCTCTTTTTTCTTAACCCTGGAATATGACTGCATTTATCCCTACTCGATTTGTCTTTATTAGATTCAGACCTAGTATATAAGGATATTTTCAGATCCTTATTCCATTCTCCAATGGGTTAGTTACTACCAACAGCTTTGTCCTGCCTGAACATATGATAAGATGTCCTCTTTGTGTGGTATAGGCACATTGATCACTCCTCTTTCTCTTCTTTCTCTAAGTTGGTTGGTCCAACCAAGATCCTTACATCCTGATAGGTGAAGGTTTCTGAGTAGAGTAGTCATGGGCCACAACTAACATTAACAGGTCCAGGGTTGGCAACTTTCTTATTAGTATAAGCTATAGCTCCTGAGCCCCAACTGGCATACTCCTTATGTAACAAATCAGCCAAGATGAATTCTATTAATTCTTCGATGTGATTACAAAACAGAAGGCAAAGCACAAATGATGATAACAATATTCTAAGAGTAAACTGGATCCCACTCTTCTCCCCCCATTATACTCGTTAGCCATGAGGGAGATTAGCCAGAAACTTACCCAGCTGTGAGGAGCATGCATGGAGAACATGCCAGCCATCCTTCTTCTAGAGTTAAGGTGGGGACATTTCTTTGCTGACTGCCTTGCTTAGGCTATTCCTTCTCTGGACTGATAACAGACTTTAAGCACTTTCATCAAAAGCAGAAACCTTGTATGAATCAGCAGAGCTTTTCTAGGTCTTGCCTGGAGCTTTGAAAGGTTTACACCAGGCAGTCAGCATAGGATAGTGTAAGGCAAGCTCCCATCCTTCAGTCATATCTTGCAAGTAGGAAAGACAAAACCTCTTCTTCCTATCAGTTTTTTCCAGATGGTAAAGGCAATATTTTTTTTTCTTTCTCTAGTTGAGTCTTTCAAGAACCAGGTGATTTTGTGAGTCTCTCCTTAGGCTAGTTCTGCTTGAACCTCAACTTGTCTGAGGTCTGCACTCTCTGATCTCTCAATCACACTGCTTTGCTCCAAAGTAGGCATTTTCCCTACAGTGAGATGATTCAGTTCTGTATCATGGTCACAAACCTAAGTCCATAAATCTGCCAGCTAAGCCAAAGCTATTTATTCTTGATTTACCAAATACTTTTGGGAGTTGAGGATTCTCAGTTATTAATTTTAAGTCCTCATATCAGTTATATATAAATTGTTGTTGTTTGTCCTTCCTTCTAGAAGAAGACTATGACTTCAGGAAGGTGATGCCATGACTTGTAAGTCAATTGGATTTAAGTGAGAGGGGGCTGTGCAAAGTCACCAGCCTCACCTTTTGTTCTGGAGCCATCCAGGTCCAGTGGACAGATATGGAGCAGGACAACTGGAGATGGCTCCCCACATGAAAATTAGATGAGAAACAGAACAGGTTTCTTTATGTTTTCTTTATTCTTTACTTTTTCAGCCTTTTCCCCTCTACTGACTTTGTTACTGTCTCTTTCAAAAGGAACATCCCCTTACGTGTCAATTTGGACAACTCACTGATGACTCCAATCTTCTCAAGGGTCCTTTCATTTCACCTGGAATGTTCAAAGCTGGTACCTTATCAGTCACTGGTACATGAGATTTGGAGTTCCTCTAATCAAAGAGTACTGATATAGAAGCAAATTTAAATAAGAAAAAGCTAAGGTAGGACTAGGCAAAGCTCAAGCAACTCATGAAAGCTGAAAAAAATCAGTCAACTTAATTATTAGATTAATTACGGTCCAATGCACCAAGCAAAAAGTATCACACTCTCCACTCCCCCACCCACCCCCCACCTCCACAACACTTTCCTCAAGAGTCTTATCTCAGTGATGACACAGATTGCTCTCCTGGTTAATCGGTGCCCATATAACCTGTTTAGTGTCCAATCCAACTTTTTATGCCAATGGCATCAGTGGGATTGAAGTCTGGATGTGGACAATGGAGTGCATTTTTAATACTGCTCAGGGGAGTCTATTCTTCACATAGGTGCCATTTACAACATTAATATTTAAACATCATGTAGTGCACACTGGAACACATTCAGAAAACAAAAGACTTGGATGAACAAAGTCCTTGAGACCAGATCCCAGGTGGAAGAGTTGAAGGACTTAAGGATATTTAACCAGGAGAAGACTTGGAAGTGAAATGACAGCTGTCTTCAAGAATTTGAAGGATTGCACGTGTAGGAGAAATTAGCTTTGTTTCATTTGGCCTCAGAAGCAAAAATAGGAGCAATTGGGGAAAACCACAGAAAGATTTAGCATGAATACTGAGAAAGAACTTCCAAACAGTGAGATCCATACAAAGGTGGACTGGTCTGCCTCCATTACTAATGGTTGTCAGACTAAGTCTGCACGTGTTGTTATCAGTGATGTTATAAATGGAATTCTTAACCACCTTTCCATTTGGACTACTACATGCCCACTGAGGTCCTTTCCAACTCTGAAAGCAATATATGAGATAGTTGCCTCTATCCTCTCACCAATTATTTGACTGAATCTACTGGGTAATCTGGTGGTTTTCCTGGTGTGTATGTGTGTGTCCCAGACTTCAACAAAGACAAAATTTCATCAGAGAATATAATTCACATTTTGAACGATCTTCATAAAGTTCCAGTGACTCACTGACTGACCTGGATGGAAGATCCACATGAGAGTAGTAGGTTGTCAAGATCTAATTTCTTCATAGGCAAATATTATTACAACAATCACAACCACAAATATCTTCCATGTATTCACAAGTTAAGTACCTTCCAATCTTTCCAATTCTCAAATGCCCCATAAGCACTATCCGTGCTGTTTGGCAACATGGACACAGTTGTCCAGGCAATCTGTGCTGCGGTCATCTCACTAAAGCCCATTAGCATCCCATTCTCTGTCATATAGTCTATTGCTTATCACTTATTAATAGGAAGTGAAGTGGAAGGAGATGATATTACAGCCAGATAAGCCATTGCTTTATAGATTCCAACCAGGTCCATTGTCAGTAAACAGCAGTCCTGTCATTAAGCACCAAGGCACTTACAAGCCATTATCAGTGAGCCATGTGCCAGGAGTGGCTACTCTAGCATTTTACTTAATGGGTTTACATTTACCAAGGATGTCATCGGCCTTTCCTGGTGTCTGGGCTACAGTTCCATTAAACCATTCACAAATTCTTAGCTACTGATAGCTTAGCCTGCTCCCTCATTGGAAGAATGATTTAACTGGGGGAAATGGAGTGTTTGGTGGACCAGTCAAGGAGTCAAGATGCTGTTGGCTAAAGTATTTAATATTCTGGAACTCTGAAACTACTTGATACAAATAACTCCCATTTTTCTACCACTTTAGAATTTATAAGGCACATTCCTCATAACAATCTAGGTTCCTGTGAGTTAGGGAATGAAAGGATTGTAGAGACAGAGAAGATCGGGGACACATCCCAAGTCCACCACCTGTGTACCCTTGTACAAATCCCTACACACACACACACACACACACACATACACACACACACACACACACACATCCAGAAATTTAATCACTGTACAAACATACATATGTACATGCATACTGTCTATCTGTCTATCGATAATATTTTATGGGTGATGTAGAAAGGGGATGAAATTGAAGAGTTTTAGGTTTCATCAAGATTCTTTGTAAGCATTCACATCTTTGATAAAAACTAAATTAATCTGGGTATGAAGCCAAGCCACGGCCCTTTCCCTCTTGGACATAAGTTAGTTGTCAGCTCTGCTGGCCATGTGAGGCAAGGCTTTAATTTACTCCTATGTTTATCTTCTGCCTATACCTTTATCACAGGGACAGTAATCATCATCTTCTCACATTCTTGAGAATTAAAGATTGGGACTTCACCAAGATACATGCTCTTGTCCCCTTGCCTCTCATGATAGGGAGGAGGGAGGGGAGAGGGGAGGAGGTCCACAGGGGAGGAGGGAGTTCTCTCCAACTTAGTTTTGTGTAATATGGCTTCCACATCTACTTAGCACAGCATAGCAAGGCCATGGCACTGGCGTTGGTGGTATTGGATATCCCTGCCAACTAGAAATTTAAATTGTAATAGAAACAGGAAAGATAAGACATATGGGCAGATAAGGATGATTCATGTACAGTGGAGAAGGAGCAAAGCGAATGAAACCCACCCACTGTCTTTATCATCCCCCTCCTGGATCAGAAAGATGTGGTCACAGATACTACACAACTGCAGTGAAACTCTCAGTGTCCTACTGGTAATGCCCACATGTCAAGGAAAGGCACATGCATTTCTATGACTATGGCCTTTACACTTTTGTGTGTAAACTCTCAAACATACACATTAATATTCTTCCCCTTCACAAAAATCAATCAGAATAATATTGTTGACTCTTCTCTTAAAAAAATTGTTTCATTTTTACATCTAAATTTCTTCCTCTGTTAATCCTCCCCCTCCCAAAGAGCCATCACATATAACAAAATTTTTTTCTTAAAAAAGTGGTTATTGTTGAATCATTTTCAGTCATGTCTGACTCTTTGTGAACCCATTTGGGGTTTCCTTGGCAAAGATATGGAGTGATTTGCATTTCCTTCTCCAGTTTATTTTACAGATGAGGAAACTGAGGCAAACAGGGTTAAGTGACTTGCTCAGGGTCACACATTTAATAAATATCCAAGAGCAGATATAAGTTTGTGAAGAGGAGTCTCCCTGCTCTATCCATTGTGCCACCCAGCTGCCAAATATTTAAAATAAGGTGAAAGTATGGCTAGTTAAGAGCAGCTATGTGGTGCAGTGGATAGGGTGCCAGGTCAGAGTTAGGCAGACTAATCTTCCTGAGTTCAAATCTGGCTTCAGACATGTATATCTTGCCACGTCTGCTCCTTTGGTTGGATGCTGAGGTAGCATGAAACTTTCAGCAAAAAAAGCATTTCCCTTTAAGCCTAAGATCACCAAAGCTTTTCAAATCATTTCTCTAAGTGCTTTGAGAGATTCTCCCCTCTAGCCATGGAGGAAGTAATAAATCATAATCTTGTCCTTCCTCTAGGAGCTTTGACTCTCCAGCTCTAGATAGCACTAGAGAGCAAGGCAGTCATTCTCAAGCTTTTCATGCTATGCAGGATTCTGCTTAGTTCATTCCATTCAGTTCCCAGCATCAAACCTCTCCTCCAAACAGTTCAGTTCCCTTCCTTAACTACAGAGGATATCTGCCTCTTGTTGGCTGGTCTCACCTACTTTTGGCATATCAGCTTTGTTGACTTCTGTGTTCTACCTTCTGATGTCTCATCTTATGAGATTCTCTCAATGACTTCTCTCAACAACTTGCCTGTAATTTATAAAGATGTCATCTTATCTGGTTTCTGATGTCTCAAATCAGGGCTTCCTCTTCTGCAGTGACCTAGCCATATCTTATGTTGAGAAGCCTCAAATTCACATTTATGTCGGAAATGGCACAAACGGTTAATAGAAAGACAGTCCCATGTTCTCAAAACACTTATTTGATTCAGAGTTTTCCAGTGATAAAGACAGGAATCCTAAAACCAAGGATGTCTACATTGGCTGCTGGGAGGCAACACTTTGCAGCCATTTAACAATCTGTTAGTATTTTTTCCTCTGAGGGACATCTTTCACTCCCATACCTTCAGAATTTTTTTTATGTAAATAGTACTTTTTCCAATTACGTGTAAAGATAGTTTGCAACATTCATTTTTATAAGATTTTCAGTTCCAAACTTTTCTTCCTATTTACCATCCTCCCTCCCTAAGACACCAAGCAATCTTATATAGGCTATGCATGAGCAATCACGTTAAACGTAGTTCCACATTACTCATGTTGCAAAAGAAGAAACAGAACAAAAAGGGAAAAATTATATGAAAAGTGAAAGCAGTATATTTCAATCTGCATTCAGACTCCATAAGTTCTTTCTCTGAATGTGAACAGCATTTTCCATTGTGAGTCTTTTGGGTCATTGTATTGCTGAGAAGAGCTGAGTGTATCATAATTTATCACTGCACAATATTGCTGTTGCTGTGTACAATGTTCTCCTGGTTCTGCTCACTCCACTCAGCATCAGTTTATGTAAGTCTTTCTAGGTTTTCTGAAATCCACCTGCTCATCATTTCTTATAGCACAATAGTATGCCATTACATCCATATACCACAGTTTGTTCAACCATTCCCAAATTGATGGACATTCCCTTATTTTATAAGTCTTTGCCACCACAAAAAAAGCTGTTATAAATATTTTTGTACATGTAGGTCCTTTCGCATTGTTTATGATGTCTTTGGGTTATGGACCTCGTAGTCATATTGTACGAGCAAATGGCATGCACAATTTGATTGCCCTTTGGGCATAGTTCCAAATTGTTTTCCAGAATGGTTGGATCAGTTCACAACTTCACCAACAATGCATTAGTGTCCCAATTTTCCCATGTCTTCTCCAAAGTTTATCATTTTCCTTTTCTGTTATATTAGCCAATCATTTTCAGAACTTTTTGCTTCTCACATGAATCATTGGTATCTGAAGGGCTGCTTTTCTACCAGATTCCTCCACATTTATTTGAATTTTACCTCAAGCTATTTTCCCCTGTGTTTAAAATATAATGTTATTTTGTGCTCCTTAAAGTAGATAATATGTCTACACAAGAAATGGCAGGAGTGTGATGACATAAAGGAGAAATGGACACAAAATATTCTGATGATTGAGGGATGCAACATCTACCTGAAAAATCAGATGTTAGTTTTCTTTTGAAAATGATTTCACAGATTCCCGGGGCAGAGCCAATATGGTGGCTAGAAACCAGGGACTAGTGTGAGCTCCCCACCGAGTCCCTCCAAAAACCTATAAAAAATGGCTCTGAACCAATTCTAGAATGGTAGAACCCACAAAACAGCAGAGGGAAGCAGGGCTCCAGCCCAGGACAGCCCGAATGCTCTCTGCATGAGACCTGGGAGCAGAGCAGAGCGGAGCGGAGCAGAGCCCAGTGTGAGCGGCCCGGACCAACCAGACCAGGAGCCAGGCGGAGCATGCCCTAGTGCCCTGAATCAGTGAG
Source organism: Trichosurus vulpecula (assembly GCF_011100635.1). Taxonomy (NCBI): domain Eukaryota; kingdom Metazoa; phylum Chordata; class Mammalia; order Diprotodontia; family Phalangeridae; genus Trichosurus; species Trichosurus vulpecula. The sequence continues at coordinate 305,376,841 of NC_050577.1, read as the reverse complement.
CTGCGGCAGTTACCAGACTTCTCAACCCACAAACACCAAAGATAACAGAGAAGGTTAGTGGGAAAAACTGCGGGAGTGGAAGGAATTAATGGTTTGGCTACCAACCCGGGGGCAGCAGAGGTGGGGCAGCTGCAGATGTACACCTGCAGTTGCTTCAGGCCCCAGGCCCACCTGGTGGGAGGAATTAATAGGCAGATCAGAGCAGGAGTGAAGAGCCTGCTGAAGATCCAAGTTCAGTCTGGGTTGGGGGTTCTTGGGGAAGGAGGAGTACTGGTGTAGCAGAGCTAGCGCAATCCCCCAAGCGTGGAACATAGAACTTTTTAGTCTACAAACAGTCATACCCCACTGAAAAACTCAAGGGTCAAGTTAGTGGGCTGGGAATATGGCCAGGCAGTGAAAACACACCCAGATTCAGTCTCAGACTTTGGATTCTTTCTTTGGTGACAAAGAAGACCAAAACATACAGCCAGAAGAAGTCAACAAAGTCAAAGAGCCTACACCAAAAGCCTCCAAGAAAAACATGAACTGGTTCCAGGCCATGGAAGAGCTCAAAAAGGAGTTGAAAAAGCAAGTTAGAGAAGTAGAGGAAAAATTAGGAAGAGAAATGAGAAGGATGCGAGAAAATCATGAAAAACAAGTCAATGACTTGCTAAAGGAGACCCAAAAAATACTGAAAAATACACTGAAGAAAACAACACCTTAAAAAATAGACTAACTCAAATGGCAAAAGAGCTCCCAAAAGCCAATGAGGAGAAGAATGCCTTGAAAGGTAGAATTAGCCAAATGGAAAAGGAGGTCCAAAAGACCACTGAAGAAAATGCTACCTTAAAAATTAGATTGGAGCAAGTGGAAGCCAGTGACTTTATGATAAATCAAGATATTATAAAACAGAACCAAAGGAATGAAAAAATGGAAGAGAATGTGAAATATCTCATTGGAAAAACCACTGACCTGGAAAATAGATCCAGGAGAGAGAATTTAAAAATTATTGGACTACCTGAAAGCCATGATCAAAACAAGAGCCAGAATATCATCTTTCCAGAAATTATCAAGGAGAACTGCCCTGATATTCTAGAGCCACAGAGCAAAATAGAAATTGAAAGAATCCACCAATTGCCTTCTCAAATAGATCCCAAAAAGAAATCTCCTAGGAATATTGTCGCCAAATTCCGGAGCTCCCAGATCAAGGAGAAAATCCTGCAAGCAGCCAGAAAGAAACAATTTGAGTATTGTGGAAACACAATCAGAATAACCGAAGATCTGGTGACTTCTACATTAAGAGATCGAAGGGCTTGGAATATGATATTCCGGAGGTCAATGGAGCTAGGATTAAAACCAAGAATCACCTACCCAGCAATACTGAGTATCATGCTCCAAGGCAAAATATGGATTTGCAATAAAATAGAGGATTTTCAAGCTTTCTCAGTGAAAAGACCAGAGCTGAATAGAAAATTAGACTTTCAAACACAAGAATCAAGAGAAGCATGAAAAAGTAATCAAGAAACAGAACAAGAAAAAGAAATTGCAAGTGACTTACTGAAGTTGAACTGTTTTGTTTACATTCTTACATGGAAAGATAATGTGTATGATTCATGAGACCTCGGTATTAGGGTAGCTGAAGGGAATATGCATATATATATGTATATATATGTTTATGTATATATATATATATATAAGTGAATGTTCATGTATGTATATTTGTATGTGTGTATATATATGTTGATATGTGTGTGTGTGTGTGTGTGTGTGTGTGTGTGTGTATACACAGAGGGAGGGAGAGAGAGAGAGAGAGAGAGAGAGAGAGCAGGCACAGGGTGAGTTGAACATGAAGGGAAGATATCTAAAAGGAATAAAATCAAATTAAAGGATGAGAGAGGAATATATTGAGAGAGGGATATAGGGAGAGATAGAATGGGGTAAATTATCTCGCATAAAAGTGGCAAGAAAAAGCAGTTCTGTAGGAAGAGAAGAGAAGGCAGGTGAGGGGGAATGAGTGAATCTTGTTCTCATCAGATTTGACCTGAGAAGGGAATACCATACATATTCAATTGGGTATCTTACCCCACAGGAAAGAAGAAGAAAGGAGAAAAAAAAGGGGGGAATGATGGAGGGGAGGGCAGATGGGGGTGGAGGTAATCAAAAACAAACACTTTCGAAAGGGGACAGGGTCAAGGGAGAAAATTCCACAAGGGGGATAGGTTAGGAAGGAGCAAAATATTGTTTGTCTTTCACAACATGAGTATTGTGGAAGGATTATACATAATGATACACATATGGCCTATATTGAATTGCTTGACTTCTTAGGGAGGGTGGGTGGGAAGGGAAGAGGGGAGAGAATTTGGAACTGAATTTTTAAAAACAGATGTCCAAAAACAAAAAAAAAACATTTTTGTATGCAACTAGAAAATAAGATACACAGGCAATGGGGCGTAGAAATTTGTCTTGCCCTACAAGAAAGAAAGGGAAAGGGGCTGGGAGGGGAGTGGGGTGACAGAAGGGAGGGCTGACTGGGGAACAGGGCAACCAGAATATATGCCATCTTGGAGTGGGGGGAGGGTAGAAATGGGGAGAAAATTTGTAATTCAAACTCTTGTGAAAATCAATGGCGAAAACTAAATATATTAAATAAATAAAAAATATATCATATTAAAAAAAAAGAAAGAAAATGATTTCACATTTTGGACAATATCAAAGAAATAATGCTATTGGAGAACCTACCATCTTTTTATGTTACCTTTATTGCCAAGTACACCTTTCTACTGTCCCTCCCCAGGGTTTTAGCTCAGCAAAGAGAAACTCCTCCTACCTCGGATGTTTCAAGAGTTAATCAAGACTTTATCACTAGAGGGCTTCAAGAAGCTTCTTAAAAGAGATTCATAAAAGAGTTCCTACTCATCCTCAGGTTTCAGTAGATGCTCCTGAAATCCCATGTAAATCTAAGAGTCTGTGATGAGAACATTCTGGAATTAGGTGTACCCTGAAGTACCCTCTCTCCCATCACCACCAGCAAGACCATTTATTGGAATTTGTTTCATGAATCTTTGAACAATTAAAAATGAGAAGGTAGGTTAATTGAATGACTGAATGTTCAGGGAAATTGTCACCCAGATCCCAGCTTTATGGCCTCTGGTGTCCACCAAGAAGGGGTAAGCATTGAGTCAAGCCTCCCTCTATGGTTTTACTACCATCCAGTCAATAACTTTTATTAAGCACCTGTTGTATGTCAGGCACTGTGCTAAGCACTGGGGATACCAAAAGGAGCAAAAGATAACCCTTTCCCTCAGGGAGCTAACAATCTAATATAGGAGATAGCAAGCAAACAAATCTATACAAAAATTCTATATACAGAATAATTAGGATGTAATTAATAGAGGGAAACCACTTGAATTTAGAGGACTTAGAAAACATTTCCTATAAAAGATGAGATTTTAGTTGGGGCATAAAGGATGCCAGGAGAGTCATTAGGGTGGCAAGAGGAAGGAGAGTATTCCAGGCATGGGGAATAGCCAGAGTAAATGCCCAGAGCCAAGAGATGGAATATCAGGGCCACTGGGGTAGGCAATAAGATAAAAGCAGACTGTAAATGTAGCAGGGGCTAGGTTATAAAGGGCTATGAAAGCAAACAGAGAATTTTGTACTTGATCCTGGAGGTGACAGGGAGCCACTGGAGTTTATTGACTCGGGTGAAGCAGGGGTGGACATGATCAGACCTGAAATTTAGGAAAGTCACTTTGGTGACTGAATGAAAGATGGCCTGGAGTGAGGAAAGAATTGAAGCAGGCAGACCCACCAGCAGCTATTGTAATAGTCTAAGTGTGAAATGATGAGGGCCTTCAGAGGAGAGAAGGGGGTGTCACAAAGAGAGAAATTGCAAAGGTGAAATCCAATGTGGCAACTGATTGGATATGGGAAGGTGAGAGGGAGTGAGGAGTGCAGGAAGACTCCCAAATTGTGAACTTGAAGGGTTGGGAGGGAGGTGATACCTTCTACAGTAATGGAGAAATTAGGAGTGGGTGGAGAGGTATAATGGCAAGAAAAGGGGGACTTTTCACTGTTTGTTTTTATTTTTGGAGTGCTTCTCAGCACTAAGGCAACCAAGTGGCTTTGATTGAGCCTTGCCTTTGATTGAATCAAGAGTCTTTGATGACCTGCTTAAGTCACAAGAAAACCTAAGTCACATGAGTTTGAGTCACATGGTTGTGATGCCCTCTTACCTGAAGAAGTGTACATGTACTCTAAGGCTAGCATTTTGTTTTGGAGCTCACACATGGGAAGAGTGGTCATGTGATGTAGCCAGATGCGATTCCGGGTAGCTGTTAAGGAGCCCCCCGGCTTTGAAAACCCAGATGTTGATGCTTCTCTCTCTCTCTGGTAACTATGTATGTATCTCTATGGACAGACAGAAGCCCTGTCTGCTGATTTGTGTTATTTGCACTGTACGTATAATTTCTGCTTGTAATTTCTGTTTGTGTTTGCTCTGAAGTTCAGGGTGCTGACTTTTTCCCCTGAACTAAGTGAATGATATACGTATGTTTAATTAAAGTGAGATGGTAAACCCCTTAAAGTTACTTTCCTTAGAAAAGCAGATCAAAGAACCTGTTCTGTCCACCCTCCTGTGAGCTGGTGTTATTAGCCTTACAGCTCCACAGCAGCTGCTAGCAACATTGTTATTACAGGAGGGTTTAGAAGGAACAATAATGAGTTCTGTTTTAGAGATGTTTAGTTTAAATGTCTACTGGAATCCAGTTTAGGATGTTTGGAAGGCAGTTGGAGGTGTGTGATTGGAGGTCAGAAGAGAGATTAGAGCAGGAGAGATAGCTTTGAGAATAGCTAGCATAGAGATGGTAATTAAATCCATGAAAGCTGATGAGATCAAGTGACATAACAGAAAGAAGGGGGTAGGGCCCAGGACAGGACCCCATGTGACACCTATGGTATGATCTGGATAAAGATCCAGCAAAGGAGACTGTGAAAGAGTCATTAGGTAGGGGGAGAACCAGCAGAGAGTGGGGTCCTGAAAACCTAGAGACAAGATAATATCAAGGAGGAGAGGGTAATCAACAGTGCCAAAGGCTGTAGTGTCAAGGGCAATGAAGATTGAGAAAAGGCCACTGGATTTGACAACTAAGAGTTCACCAGCAGCTGGGAAGGGGACATTTTTAGAGGTATAATAAGGTCAGAAGCCAGACTGTAAGGGGTTAAGAAGAGAGTTAAAGGAGACAAAATGGAGGCACCTATTGTAGATGGTCTTTTCAAGAAGTTTAGCTACAAAGGGCAAAAGAGAAGATGATGGATTGAAGGACTGAGTGAGGCAGGGACTGAAAAAAAATGCTACGGTGGGGCATGACATATGAGGCAACATAGTGTAGGAGATAGTGAATTTACAAGGGAGGTAGGGATTCAAGAGTGGAGGGCAAGGTGGAGTGGAATTGGTTCACCAGGGGTTCAAGGCAAGGAATAGAAGACTGAGTGAGTGACTAGTGCAGATCACCAGGGAGACAGCTGAGGGGTCAAAGCATTGAAGTTCAGTGCAGATGAAAGGTAAGGTTTTATAAGGGAAGCCAGCGGGAGAGGTGAAAAGCCAATAGATTATGATTGGATAAGGAGATTTCCAAATTCTTGAACCTGGAGGTGGTACATTTCTGGGCAATGGCAAGACCAAGGGTATTTTTTATATGGCTGAGTTGGGGTGGAGGTCAGGGAAAATTGAGGAATTGAGTTGATAGGGTGATTCACAGAGAGTCAACATGTGTGGTGAAGTCCCCTAGTATGAGGGCAGGAGCTGAGGATGAAACAAAAGTCTCTGCCTTTTCCTCAGAAGTGGTCACATTCCAAGTCAATTTCTATATCACTTCCAGCTGCAAAAACACACCTGGATGCCCTGGTCCACACCCAAGCATCAGAGAATATCAAAGGCTAGAAAGCTGATAGTTCTTGCTCCAGAAACTGATTCACCATCTCTCTGATCATTCCATCACCATGACATAGGCCCCTGGACTATTTGAGACCTAATTGAATATAGGACATATTTATTAATTACTATGCTCTGCTCTGGGGACAAAAACTTTGGTTTCATTGCCTAGTAGTGTTCCTAACATGTAGAAAGTAACTAATAAGTGCTTTTGTTATTTTATCTATTGGTTGTTTGATTAGATCAGATGTGGTTCCAGTTATGGGACAGCTTACAAACTAGTCTGAGGGTAACAGAATGCAGATGACTGTACCACAGACTAATTCATTATAATTACACTTGGGAACTGTAAACCAAGGGTAAAGGATGTTGGACAGTGTGCCATAATGGGGAGAGTGGAAAAATGTGAGTCAGCAAGTCCTGAGTTTACATACTTCCTCAGACACTTAAGAGCTTGTGACCCTCAACAATTCATTAACCTCTCTTTAAATCCTGGGCCTCAGTTTCTTCATCTGTTAAATGGATACAATAAAACTTAGTGTGAAGTTGTTTTGAAGATAAAATGAGATAAGGCATGTAAAGATTTTTGGGTATTAAGGAGTACTTTGAATATAGAATCTTTTCATTCTCTGAGGTCCAAGGAGAAAGGAACCCATGAGCCAGTTAGGGAAGGCTTCCTGGAGAAAAAATGTCAGGTTAGTTTGACCTTAAAGGGTAGACAAAAGGTTAACAGGTGAAATGTGTGAGAAAGGACATTTCAGGTGCAGGAAACAGCCTAAGCAAAAGCATGGAGGTAGGAGAGCAAAGTTGATTTCCGGGGTTTAACCTCTCTTCCCCCTGACCTGCACCGCCACCTGTCTGCTTGTGTCTTTGGTGTAAAACCAAGGCATGAGTGAGACAAAGTAGCCACCAGAACACTTCACTGAGACAAATCCCTGGTGCCAGTCTGACATGGTGCAGAGTCAAGTACACCGCATTTAGAATCAGAAGGCCTGAATCTGTGAGCAAGGTAAAGAGACAGGAAATAGAAAAAGGATACAACATTTGACCCTATTGGAGACATGAGAAAGTATACTTTTCATATTTATTGGCAGAGGTAGAGAAGTATGGCTATGGAGGGTCATATAAGTGTGAGACCATTTATATGCTGAGAATTTTGCAGAACAGATTCCTATATTTTTCTTTTTTTACTTTTTATTAAAAGAGCTAACTTACTGGGGTAAAGAGCAGTATATTCTGAAATGATGAAATAAAAAAAGCAATATTTTTAAAGACAATTACATGAATTCAACATTGATTCATTGATCACACTCAAAGACCGAAGAGTTAGTTACTGATGGTTCTGTGTCCATTTGGAAGGTATGAAGTATCCATAGAGCTGATGCTATTTTAATCAATAACTTAGATGCAGGCCCAGATGGTTGGCATGTCAAAGTTGCAGATGAGACGAAGCTTAGAGGGAGAGCAAACGCGTTGGATAACAGGATGCCAAAAGATCTGGAAAAGGTAGAATATTGGACAGAATCTATTAAGATGAAATTTGGTGAAGAGAGATGAAAAGTATTGTGCTGGAGTCCACAAAATTCTTTCACAGAAATGGGATGGGGGAAAAATGGAGCAACAGTGATTGTCTGAAATAAACAAAACATAATGGTGACTGTAGAAGACCAAAAGGTCAATATAAGTCAACATGATACCATAGTAAAAAAATCTAATTCAATGTTAGGCTACAGGCTAATGTGGAAATAGGATCTGCATGACTTCATATGTATATAGGTGTATATATATATGTGTATGTGTACATATATATTTAATATGTATAATTTCTTGCCTTCTCAATAAGTGGGGGAGGGAGAGAATATGGAATGGAAATTAAAAATAAAAATCAATGTTGTGCTACAGAAAGACAGGCATAGCTTCTAGGAGCAGTGGATCATCAGCCCACTGTCTTTTTGCTTGGTCGGATCACATTGGAAGCATGGCAAGAAATTCTGGGAACTCTGTTTTAGGAAGGATATTGATAAGCCCTGATGCATTATGAGGATGGGGACCAGGATTATGAAGGGCCTTGGGAAATATAGCCATTTAATTTGAAGAAGAAGAGAATGGGAAAGAAGAGAAAGGGGAGGGGAGGAGGAGTAGTCTTTTCAACAATTTGGAAGATGGATTAAACTTCTTCTCTTTGGCCCCAGAGGGAAGAGCTACAAGTAGTGTGGAGATTGCAAAGAAATTTAGACTTGATGCCAAAAAAAATTATAAACAACGGGTCGTCTTTCCTGAAACTTCTCTGAGAGGTGGTGGGTTGGTTGTCTTTGAAGATCTTCAGTCAGAGAATGAATGACCATTTGTTCCCTTTATTCTAGTGGGAATTCTTCCTTCCTTCCTTCCTTCCTTCCTTCCTTCCTTCCTTCCTTCCTTCCTTCCTTCTTTCTTTCCTTCCTTCTTTCCTTCCTTTCTTTCCTTCTTACTTTCTTTCTCTTTTCTTTCTTTCTTTCTTTCTTTTTTTCTTTCTTCTTCTCTCCCTTCTTTCCTATCTTCTTCTTCCTCCAGCTATCAGTTCCATTGTTTGGCCACTGAGGACCCTTCCATCTCTGGAGTTGTGAGATTCTCTGAATCTTCCCCGTGTCTTGCTCATGGTAAGTCCACTGGGACCCCAGTTTCCTCTTCTCTAAAAGTTTGGGTCTGGAAGGCCCAGCCTAGGTCTCTTCCCATTGATTATGCTATGAAGGCCTATTCAGCTCAGCCTTGCCAATGCCTTCCCCTTTAGAGGTGTTGTTCATTCTGTATTTTCAAAGAGAACTTCACAAGTGATGTCTCAACTTGTGCGTGAATTAGATTTAAGTGAAACAAAGTTCCACAAAATCGTCAGCTTCACTCTCTTTTCCAGAGTCATTGACGTCCAATGGAAGGCCCAAAGTCAGGACAACTGGTGATGATTCTGGAGGTAATATATGACCTTGGTGTCTTCGATGTCTGAGCAAGCTCTCAGTGCTCCCTAGCACGTGCTTCAGTCGTGTCCAGGGTCATTGGAACAAATTGTCCTCATCTGCCATTCTACCAAGGGAAGTCTTCATATGCTTGGGGATGCATTCCCTAACTTACCAACGAGTTTGAGGCCTATAGGTTACCCTTGACCTGGCTTATCCCATCTGCCAGGAGAGTTTTACTGGTGTGTGCCCTCTGCACATGCTACAGCTTCTTGGAGCTACAGATGAGAGTCCGGTGAAAGGTGGACACCAAAGATGGATGAACAGTCCCCAAGAGACTTAACAAGCCCTCACTCCAGAGGTGCTAATCCACCTGAACCCCCCATCCAGCCATTCACAGGTAACAAGTAGCTAATAGGAGAAAGGAAGCTTGGCATGAAAATGCCACAACCTCAAGATCATGCATAAGGAAGTTGGAAGAGGAAGAGGGCACATCCCAAAGGAAGAGAGATCTCCTCCAATTTTATACTCTCTTATTTAAGGAGCATTTTTTTAAGATCTGAGGGAAACAAAAAGATGAATAAACCTCAGTTCATGCCCTCAAGAAGCTCTCAAGGTAGCCTGAAAATGTGTCTAGAGAGTGCTAAATCTGGGTGCTCTTGGATAAGTGCACAAAGAAGGTGCACATAGAGCAAACCTTCCGCAGTTCCTTCCAGGGACCCTCTCCTGGCAGCACTTGCCATCTCCTAGGAAGCCAAATTGGGTAGGAGATACAGTGCTGGGCCCAGATTAAGGAAGACCAGAAGTCAAACCTGGCCTTACGTACTTACTAGCAGTTAGACCCTGAGCAAGTCACTTAACCTCTGTTTGCTTCAATTTCTTCACCTGTAAAATAGGGGTGATGACAGTGTCTGCCTCACAAGGTTGATGTAGTTCAAATGAGATAACATTTGTAAAGCACAGAACAGAGCACCTAGTAGGCACCCAGCAAATGTCTCTGTCTTTCCTTCCTTCCCCTGCTGCTCATCTTCCTCTGGGCAGTCTCCAATTGAACACTTTCCTTTCCAAACTGCTGGACTGAGAACTGGCTCCAAGTCTCCAGATGGGGGTCCAAGCTAGGCAGTGAACATCGGGACCTCCCTCGTCCCTCACACTCCAATCAAAGAGCCGAACTAAAGTCACCGAAAGCCGAGTCACATCATCGTCGTCGTCATCAGGGCGCTGGAGCTTCGAGTGGCTCATGCAATAATGTAAGGCACTAGCATGCATCTCTGTAATGATTCTGTCTAATCCCCAAGCTGATTAGTTTATAAAGTGATTGCACATTTCGATTACTTTTATGAATTTTTAAACTTGCTATGGATTGGCTTGTTAGAATATCATTAATGTGTCTGAGCCTGGATGGCAACAGTAAAGACATTTTTACTGTTTGGTGATTAAATATATATTTGGCATCTGGGGAAAGGCTAAGAGGAGGTCAGCCTGCACACCGATGTGTTGGCCTTCATGTGGAACCCGGGGAAGGAAGCTTCTACTCAGCAGCCTTTCCCTTCTCTCTTACTTCAGGAAAGGAGCAAACACTGACTTTAATGAGAGGAGAGGTACAATGAAGCAGATGCAATGGTGCTCTCTGTTAAAATTCAGGAGTATGTGCATAATAAGTAGGGAATATGAAATGTGAGGAGTGAAATTACCACTTACAGCCATGTCTTTTAATTCCTGGGTCCTGTGCTGGCTGTTTTTACATTATATTGCATGGGGAAACACTTGTCAGATTAAGAATCCCAAGCAAGCAGGGACCTCAGAGGGACATGGCTGAAGAAGAATCTCCACCCCGCCCAACTCATATTTTCTGAGAAGCAGTCCTCCAGCCTCTGGAATGCCTCCAGTGACTCCCAAGGGAGTTTGTTCCACTCTTTTGGAGCATTCTAATGAAATCCTCAGGAAAGATTTTATAGTAGAAAAGTCATTGCATACTGGCAGACAGCAGAGTATAGTGAACAGAGCCAGCTTCAGAGGCAAGAAGATGTGGATTCAGATCCTACCTCTGACATATATAACCATGCAACCATGAGTGAGGCATTTAACTTCGAAATGCTCCAGGATACTTTCTTTAAAAATATTTTTTTTCAATTACCAAGCATTCATTATTTTGTCTCTTCCATTTCCTCACAACCACTGAAAAGAGACAGTGAGAGAGAGGGAGGTAGAGAAGGGGGGAGGAAGAAAGGAGGGAGGAGGAGAGGAGGAGGGGAGGGAAGGAGAGAGGAGAGGAGAAGAGAGGAGGGGGAAGGAGGGGAAGGAGGGGAGAGGAGAGGAGAGGAGAGGAGAGGAGAGGAGAGGAGAGGAGAGGAGAGGAGAGGAGAGGAGAGGAGAGGAGAGGAGAGGAGAGGAGAGGAGAGGAGAGGAGAGGAGAGGAGAGGAGAGGAGGGGAGAGGAGAGGAGAGGAGAGGAGAGGAGAGGAGAGGAGAGGAGAGGAGAGGAGAGGAGAGGAGAGGAGAGGAGAGGAGAGGAGAGGAGGCGAGGGGAGGAGGCACCCCAGTATCCAGAAGCACAGTGAAGCAAAACATATTGCAACACTGATCACATCCTGAAGTGCCTTCATTATTCCACATATTTAGTCCCTCATCTCTCTGGCACGGATCTGACAGCATTCTTTTTCATCGATCTTCAGGAATCATGGTTCAGGAATCATTTCATTGATCAGAGTGTTAAATCTTTCAAAATTGTTTTCAAAAACTTTTTTTAAAAATATCGATATAGTGTAACCTGTTCTCTGGTTCTGCTCAGATCATATAAGCCTTTCTATGTCTCTTTGAAGCCACGTTTCATTTCATTTCTTACATTATTTCTTATAGGAATCATATGCCATTACATTTATACACCATAATTTCTTCAGCTCTTCTCCATTGGTGAGCACCCTCTTAGTTTCTAGTTCTTTGCCTCCACAAAAAGAGATGCTATAAATATTATTCCTTTCTCTTTGGTCTCTTTGGGGTACAGGGCTATGGTATTACTGGATCAAATGGAATGAGTTCAGTGATTTTTCCACAGAAATGGAAATTGTTTTCTGGAATGTGTGGCCCCATTTACTGCTCCCTGAGTGGCTCCAAGAGGTGCCTTCCCACTGCACCTCCACAATTTGCCGTGTTCTTTTTTTTGTCACCTGTCAGTCTGATGGCTGTGAGGAAGAACTTCAGCACTGCTTTAATATCTCTGGTTATTAATGTCTTGGAGTGTTTCTTCATACTCTTCAGATAACCTCAGATAACCTGGGGTTCTTCAGTTGAGAACTGCCTTAGATTAGGCAGGTATATCCTGAGACTCGGCTACTTTCTGTGATTATATATTGCAAAATAGTTGCTCACCTACATTGGTGGAAGTAATCTCTTAATCAGGAGTTCCAGACTCCAATAAAATCAGAGGTCCAATGGAGAAACAGACTCTCCATCGTGCCTCCCCTCCCTAAAAGTCATTCAGAAATAGCTCACTGAGCACCAGTGATGTGAAGGGTCCCATTGGGTTGCAGGAGATGAAAAGATGGGAGGAAGTGGAAAGATCTCTACCCTTGGAGAGGGAAGAGCCGAGTCTCAATCTTTCCTCTGCCACTCAGTGACTGTAGATAGGTCATTCTCTGAGCCGCAGTTTCCTTCTCTGTAAATTGAGACATTTGTTCTGTAATTCAATATGGAATACCTGTTCCCTTTTCTCAAGGAGCTTCCAACCCAGTGAGGGATACTGCAACATGGACCTCTAGTCTATAAGATGAAGGGGACTGAAATGAGTACACAGGAGAGTGGGGGAAAGAAGGAGCAAGACTGTATAAAGAAGTTAGCTTTAGAGCAAGGCTGTCCAAAATGTGGCCCATAGGATGCACGCAGCGCACAGTACGATTTATGCCGCCCACCTACAAGCATGGAAATTTACATAAATGCTTTAGTAAAGGAAGCCTAGCTACCACAGAGCTCTCACCGAAATGGCAAATCAAAATAAGGTTGGACAGCCCTGCTCTAGAGGACAGCATGGAGTAGGTGTCACTAAGCTGGGCCTTCAAAGGTGACAATTATTTCATGGGAGAGAAAGGAGGGAGAGAAAAGAGGGAGGAAAGGGGAAATGCATCCAGGCTCAAGGAAATTTTCAAGCTAAAGCACAAGTTATATGAAAGGATGGAATGTTCCACATATTAATAAAGGGAGATAATGAAATATAGGGCTGGACAGTTGAAGGCCTGGAATGCAGAACATCTCTCCAAATGAGCCTAAAAACAAAACGGATTTTCCTAAAATCAAATATTATGGGTTGGAAGGAGGTTCAAGTGGCATAGTGCATAGAGTGTCAGGTCTGAATTCAGGAAAATTCATGTTCCTGAGTTCAAATCCATCCTCAGACACTTACTAGCTGTTTGACCATTGGCAAATCACTTCACCCTGTTTGCCTCAGTTTTCTCATCTGTAAAATGAGCTGGAGAAGGAAAAGGCAGACTACTCTAGTATCTCTGCCAACTAAACCTCCAATGGGGTCATGGAGAGTTAGACACAACTGAACAACAACAAGGAGACAGAATACAGAGAGGTGAAATAACAACTTCTCTATGGAATTAGAGGCCCCTAATCATGAAATGTCAGGAAGGGACCTCAGAAGTTGCAATATCCACAAAGGACCTGAGTAGAACCTTCCTTTGCTCCATCCCTGGTCATCCAGCCTCTTCATCTAAACTTCCAGTGATTCTCACTGTGTCCCAAGGAAGTCCATCCAGGAATAAAGCCCCCTCTATTTCCATCCATCCTTCAATGACATGACGGTTCTCCTTTTGGGGGGTTGTTGTGTTTTGCTGAAGCTTGCCTTTCCCCCTTTCCCATTCATCAGTTTATGCACAGATTTATTCTCCTCTCCTCTCACACATCTTCCCTCCTCAGCAGGGTGCTTCTGAACTTCACCAAATTTTATGGATGAAAATGAGTTTATCATTAGCAAAAGATCCATTGGACCATATGCCCAACAGAACAACCCATGAGTGATTAAGAAGTAGGGCATTTAAATACCTTGATGACACATGGAACCTCTCTTGTCCTCAGTCTGATAAAAAGAGTTTACAAGGAAACTTGCTGTTAGAAATCTACAAAACATGGATTTGAATACAAACAAAACCTGGTCACTACAATGCCAATAGTTATCCAAGGGCCACTCTAAAGAATAGTGGGATGAAAAACCAAACAAGGTCCTGGCCATCATGCAGAACGTGGAGTTATTGACATTTTGGTAAATGACATTCTTTATCAGCTGTGCCAGACACTGAATACATAAATCTAATTATTTGCTGTATTAAACTTAAAAATAAATTTACACACACACACCATTTACATCAAAATGGTGCCAATGGGTGAGCATCCTTTTGCAAAAGTCAGAAACAAAGTAAATGATGAGACATGGCTTTTCAGTTGCTGGACAGCACCTTGAACCTGAAGGTTGTGGTGAGTCCTTGCTATGCCGTGCTCCACCCCCACTTTCTCCTGCATTTTACTTGGTCCTCAGGTAGCAGCTCTCCTGGCGAAAGCAAGGAGAAAGCAGCAATGACTCTAAGGTCATAAACACAGAATCTTATATCTGGAAGATACCTCAGTGACAATAGAATTCACCCTGCACTGAAATAAGAGTATCACTTAAAATGTGTTTTAAAAAGTCATCATCCAGCGTCTCCTTGAAGATCTCCAATGATGGGAAACTCACTACCTTCTGAAGCAGCCCATCCAAACAGTTTGGATCATCAACTGTAGGAGTCATTATAGAAAATAGTAATATTGCAATTAAAGGTTTAACTAGTTGCTACATGATCTCTAAGCTTACTTGGTTTTTGTTTGTTTGTTTTGAGATACTATAGAATGATGCTCTGAGTCTGATTTGGATGAGAGGTTTCTCTCTCTGTGGGTGATCACCAGCATCTGAGCCTGACTCCTCCCGGGAGACTGTAGGGGAAGCACTTAAGATGAACAATCCTCCTCCACATTCCAAGGAAGAAGATAGAAGAACCAAATTGAATATAAGCTCTAGGGAATCGTACAGAGTCCAAGGCTTTGAACTCCTAGAAGGTGTGTTTGAAGGCTGCTCAGTTTTGGAGAAGGGCCATGGAGTATAACAATGTCTTTTTATGGTGTGTGTGGTAAGGGGGCAGGGCAGAATTCCCATAAAGTAATGGAAAATGTAAATACTATAATAAAGAGTTAGTGTATCTGACCTCAGAGACTGTGTAACAACAGTCCTGCTTCCTCCTACTGCGGCTGTGTAAGGCCCATAACACCAGCACACAGAAGGACTGCTAACAAAGCTTCTTTGATCTGCTTTTCTAAGGAAAGCAACTTTAAGGGGTTTATGACCTCATTTTAATTAAACATACACATATCATTCACTTAGTTCAGGGGGTAAGCCAGCACCCTGAACTTCATAACAAATACAACAGAAACTACAAACAGAGACAGTATAAACAGATCAACATTTCTGTCTAACCAAATCACATTATATATAGTTACCAGAGAATCACCAACATCTGAGTTTCCCAAAGCTGGTGGGCAAGGGGAGGGAGGGCTCTTAACAAGGCTGCCTAGAATCTCTAGTCAAATCACATGACACTCTTCCAGTGAGTGAGAGCCCCAAACAAAATGCTAACCTCTGAGTTTATATACCATGTTCAGGATCAAAGGGTCTCGTAACCATGCTACCCAAACTTAAGTAAACTAGGCTTTCCCTTGTTTCTTAAGTAGGTCATCAAAGACTCCCATCTAATAAAAGAAATAAAGGCCAGATTCATCACAGGTACTTGATTACTTCAGTGCTCCAAAAGGGAAAACAGTAAAAAAAAGTCCCACCTTAATTACCAATACAGACTGGAAGGCCCTGGAAGACAGGACTCGAAGCCCTACCTCTTACATACATTAGCTGTGTGATCTTGGGCAAATCATGCCCTCTCAGTGCCCTAGGCAACTCTGAAAGACTGTAGTGCGCAGGCTATGTGACCATCTAGATAGAGATCAGGAGCTTCCCGTGCTAACTTGACCACAAGTCAGGACCTAAAATAACGTAAAACAAAACCAACAAACCACACAGAGCTCAAGCTAAAAATTCCATTGAGGTCTCTAAGTAACTATCTTCACAACACCTCTGTGAAGTAAATAGTCTGAGGAATATTTTCTTCATTTTGCAGAGAAGGTTGTTGTTGCGTTTGTCCTTCCTTCTTGAAGAGGACAGTGACATCAGGGAAATGATGACATGACTTGAAGTTGGTCTTGATTTGAGTGAGGGAGTGCTGTCCAAGGTCACCAGTCTCACTTTCTCCTCCAGAGCCACCTGGGTCCAGTGCCTGATCGTCACCAGGACAACTGGAGGTGGCCCAGCATGCATTGGGAGACCCTGGCCCTTTTAGGCCCTTTTCATTTACTTGCAGATAAGGAAACTGAGTATCAAGGAGATAGACTAAGTTATTCATGGTCCCCCAGGTAGTTGTATCACGGCCAGGACTAGAACTCAAGTAGCCTGAACACAAGTCCAGTGCTACCTATCAAAGTAAGTCAGTCCCCTAGCAAGGCCCCGGCTCAAGAATATTTCAAACATAGCTTTCAGGGAGGTTTGGGGAAGCCTAGGCAAATTTTCTCCCATTCTTTGAACCTCAAGAATTAAGGAGTGAAGGAAGTACCCCCACCCTGATGGTTCATTAGGGAGCTTCATAAATTTTCCCATTCCTTCTCCAAATTCACTTTTTCAGATCAATCGCCAAGCCCAGATATGTTGGGAAGCGAAGACACAAGAAGGGATCTGAACTCAAGAATTATAGTTTGGCTGTGTTCATCACAGCCAATGGAATCACAGGCTTCTGGGGAGGAGGGGGATGGGAGCACAACTGGATCTCGGGGCCATATTAGCTGTTATTTATCACAACTTACAAAACCAGGCGAGAGGCTTGGAAGTGTGTTAGGACAGTGATTATACCAGGATGCTTCCTTATACCCAGAAAGTAAAGTGTTCTGCAGGAGAAACTTTTCCGGACATTTTTTTCCCCGTAAGTGCTGGCCGTTTCAAATTCTGAGATTTTTGATGGAAACCATTGCAAAATACATTCCAAGCTTCCTTGCCTTTTAACAAATATATATGGAAAAGAGTCTAACTTTTTTCTTAGGGACACTGAGTGGCCTGCCGCAGAGGTGGCACCAAGCCCAGAATGCCCAGGGCAGGCTAATCTACTGTCTGTTGGCACTTCTGTGTGCTGGCCCTCAGTGTGATTATCAGCATAGCAGCTTTGCCAACCACCTTTCCTAGCTGCCTCAATGTTGGCTTCTAATTAGCAATTAATGAGATGAATCAAGAATCAGAAACTCTCAGAAGCAGATTGTTCAAAGGACATCCAGTCTAACTCCTGTCTATGCAAGAATCTGTTATTCTCTCCCCACCGCCACCTCTCTGTAGCTCTCTCTCTCTGTCTCTCTGTGTCCATCTCTGTCTCTCCCCCACCTCTCTGTCTCTCTCTCTCTGTCTCTCTCTCTCTCTCTCTCTCTCTCTCTCTCTCTCTCTCTGTCTATCTCTGTTTCTGTCTCTGTCTCTCTGTCTCTGTCTCTGTCTGTCTCTCTGTCTCTCTCTCTCTCTCTCCCTCTCTCTCTCTCTCTCTCTCTCTCTCTCTCTCTCTCTCTCTCTCTCTCTCTCTCTCTGTCTCAGCAGGATGCCTGTGTAAGATGTGCCTTAATTCTTCTCCATGCTTCCCTCCAGATGCTACAGACTTTCTATCCCATACCCTGATTCCAGGTACTTTTAGTCCTTCTCCTCCCAACTTTTCAGTTTTCTTTTACCTTTTACATGTTGTCTTCCCCCAGTTGAATGTAAGTTTCTTGAGGACAGGGACTGTTTTATTTCAGCTTATGTTTGTATCCTCAGTGATTATCACAAACCCAGGAAAACAGAAAGCACATAATAAATGCTCGTTGACTTGATTTGAGTTGGAAAACCCAGGTTTCGATTGCGACTCAATCATTCATCAACTGGGTAACTTCAGGCAATTCTTTTTCCATCTCTGGGCCTCAATTTCCCTATCTGTTTAGATGAAGGAATTGGGGTAGATGAATGATCTCAAAGGACTTCTTCAGTTGTAAACCACAGAGCCCTGGTGCCCTCCCCAGTAAACTGAATTGTTGGAGAAGGATTTTAGCAGGGGCTAAAATTGACCAGACTATAAATATTTCCAAAATTGATTCTTCTTGGTTATTTGGAGCAAAGCCACAGTGGGGAATTCCCTGAGAACAGGCCAGATGTCAGGGGTGTGTGTGTGTGTGTGTGTGTGTGTGTGTGTGTGTAATAAGCCCCTTGCAAGCTAAATAGACAAGTTGAAGAAAATTTACCCATATTCAACATTACTGGTAACACAATGCTTGGGATGTCGCACAGCCCCAGGTTCCCAGAAGTGGACTTTGGGATCATTCTCTTGAAATGAATGGCAGACATGTTATATACTCTGTCATCCAAAGGCCAGATCACTAAAACAAGGAAAACAATCAAGCCATTAGAGTAACTGGCTGCCAGGCAGGCAGCTGGGATCCTTGTCCTCCGGTGCTCCTCTTTCTCTGGACAAGTCAAGCCAAGTATCGACCCTCTTACAAGCTGAAATCTCTATCCCAGAAAGGAGAGACTTTTTACTACTTCGTGGTTTTGGGAAGAGTCTTGGGCATCCTTTTGTGAATTATCAGAGATCAGGAGTCTGGTGTCTGGGGAATAATGAGAAGCACCTTAGTTTAGCTGCTCAAACCACAGGACCTGACTGACACTCAGTGATATGTTGCTGGGGATCTTATAGGAGCAGCAAATTCAGAGTGAGGCTAGATCCCCCCTTTAACAGAAGAGTCTCCCAGCTCTCATTCAGCTTCTGATCAAGGTCTACGAGCCAAGGCTCAGGCCAAACCAACATCTGGTGGAGCCATCTGCCAAAACAGGACCAGCTCCTAAGGGACCACAAGTCCTGACGGCCCAAGAAATCCAGAACTGTGGCTGGAAATGCTCCCTGATGAAGGGGAAAGAGCTCAAGATTTGGGAGTCTGAACACCTGCATTCAGTTTCAGGCTCAGATACCTTTCTTTGTGACTTGGGGTATGTCACTTATCCTCACCCTCAGCATCCTCGTCTACAAAAAAAGTATCTAGAACCAACGACTCTCTCTAAGATTTCCTCTAACTCCATACTTTGGAATCCATCTGTCCTTTGTCTTCTTGATTCTGCCTCGCTGCTTCTGGAACTTGGGAAATCTGTTTGGTTTTTGTCCCCTCCCCTCCCCTCCTGTCTTGTCTTTCTCTGTCCAGTGGTTTGCCCTTCTACTCACCTTCACCTTGCTTCCCCCTCTTTTCTGCCCTGCCCCTTCTTTATCATGTCTTATATGTAGACCTTTCTGTCACACACGAAAAGCTTCCAGGTTTCTAGGTCAGGGGTAGAAGGGTGGAGCAGTGGGGGTTGTTCTCTCCATCTGTGCTATCAGGAGGTGAGCTGCAAAACCAATGCTGTCCAACACAACCTCTCTCCTCTCTATTAACCACTTAATAAACTACTCCCAAAGTCTTTCTTAAATGTGTCCGGTGTGCCAAAAACTAGGGACTCAAAGTTAAAAAATAAAATAAGACAAGCCTTGCCCTCAATGAGCTTCCATTATACTGGCAAGTACCAAATGCATATAAATAAATCTGTATAATAATGGGGCTGGGAAACTTCTGGGAGGGGATTCAATGTGCTGGACACAGGAGAAAAACCTCACCCATATGAATAAAAGTGAGGCCAAAAGAGGCTGGAGCCCTCATCTGTAAGTCAGGAGGCCCAGATGCCACTGCTGACTGCCAATTGTTCCTTGTTTGCCCTGGGAGGCAGCTGGGTGGAGCACTGGACACTGTGCTGGGCATGGGCTTAAAAAGACATTGATTCAAATCCTGCCTCACTAATCATGTGACCCTGGGCAGGTCACATAACCTCTGTCTTCCTCTGTTTCCTCCTCCATAAAATAAGGAGGGTGGTACGTGTGAGGGGCATCCCATATGCTATCAGACTCTATGGATGTCTAGGAAGTTTTGTTGACCTGTTTTTCCCCCTTTCTTTTTTAATCTTTGTTACATGGTTCAGCTTGCTAGGACAGGGAGATTTGGTTGGTTGGAGGTGACACAAAAACAAAAAGGTATATTTTTTTATAATTAAAAGAGAGATAATGGAGGGCTCCTAGAGGGGCTTTGTTGAGGCATCCACCAACCTCTCCTTATTGCATTCAGCTGTTGGATGCTGGATGTTACCCTTGAAAACTTCAACGAGAACCTGCAGAACGTAAAGGTTGGAGGAAATGAGCAACACACTTGAGATCATGGCATTTGTGATCATCAAACACCAAACCAACTATCACAGTCTCTGATAATCATGTAGAATTCTTGGCTTTGCAAAGCCCTTCATGTACCTGATCTCACTTGATCCCCAGGAGCCCTGTGAAAAAGTCCAACACCAGGCCAGGCCAGTGTGGAAAGTGCCTTTTCTATGCCCCATAAATAGCCATGATGGGAAATCGGAAGATGGATCCCAGGCAGGGAGCTATCTAGGGGCAGCTCCATTTATGGAGTGGGAAGCTGAGACACAGGGAGAAAAGGAAAGTCCTTCAGATGCAAGACTTTTCCAAGGGGCCAAGCTGCTTTCTTTAAGAGAAAGCCAAAGGATTGGTGGTCTAAAAATAGCCACCACACCCCCAGTACCTTCACCTTGTTCCAACCTTGGAAAGGATTTGCAAACTAGCTCGAGTGGGGCGCTGACTTGTAAGTAGTATGGAGAAAAGAAGACCAGTGTTCAGGGAAGGAGGCTTGGCAGCAGGGGTCAGAGATGAGCATCGCCTTCAAATAGATGAAGGACTGTTATTTGGGGTGCTAAGAGGATCATCTGAGTGATGGGCGAGCTCCTCATCTGTCTGAGCTCAGCTGTTCAATAGAAAAATGATTTTCCCCCATGCACACATACCTCCAACTCCCACACCCTTGTGGGGACTGGGATCTGCTCTAATTTAGTGATGTCCCCCATGAGACACCACTCACAATTAGCCAGAACAAGCCAAAGTGGGCCACAGCTTCCATTGGGCTCCCCGTAATTGCCCTGTGAGTCAGAAACAACTGAAAAGTTACTGAACAACAACTATGAAGTCCTATGTCAAAACATGACTCAGAACAAAGCAAGATTCTACTGCCCTTGCTTAGCTCCAAAGGGCAGAACTGGGAGAAAGGAGGAGAGATTACCAAGGTTAGTGACAAATCATTTCACATTTAAGACAACCAATCACTGATGCTAGGTGAGTCCAACAACTATTTCCTTAGAAAAAGGGCCTCGGTTGTTGATGTGATATTTATCTTTGTTTGTATCTTATTTGAGGTGCTTGAGAACAGGGAATTATCTGAGCTATACAGGGGCCCACTACTCAGCTCTCAGCTTGTACTTTAAGAAATGTTTGCTGAATGAGGGAAAGACTCAATGAATGAAGCAGATGGGAATCCATTGATGCTGTTAATCATGTGGTGAAACCCACCAGTCTCTGGGCTATTCTCCAGAGTGACCATTGCATGATAGGCCTCTTGCCCACCGTTATTTCCAGTCCTTCAAATAAAGCCAGCCACATTCTGATCAAAGTGATTTTTCTGCCCCAGCTATCAGGCCTGGCATGTAATTCCCATTTGCCGGGATGGTTACGAGAACAAACGGTTCTTCTGTAAATCATGGAAACAAGGCGGAGGATTTGAGAGCCGTGGATTCCTTGAACCATACTAAGTGTTTGGCCTTTCATTAAAGGCTGCCCCTGCAGAACGTCTCGCCTGAGCCTCCTCGGCACCAGCATCTGATACTTTCTCACTATTAAAGGAAGTATTTTCAGGGCTTTTGATGAATAACCTGCTTTGATAGCCATGCCCCGGCATTATGAATGGCTAATGTAAAATGCCACGGGGTACCAGGAACTCAATTACGGCCTGGCTTGGCTGTGGCTAGACGCTGAAAGGAGGCTGTGTGACTGGACTTGTAATTCTCTCACTGGCACCGGATCCACTGGGTGGGTGGAAGGGGGAGGAGCTGGGGGATTGAGAGCTGGGAGCAGTGAAGGATCAACTCATTGAGTCCCCCAAACCTTCCCCTCCTTACTTCTCCATCTCTCTTAGTGAAAACACCACCCTGCCATTGGCCATGCTCAAAATTTGGGAGTCCTGTTCTCTCCCCATCCCCAAAATGGCACCGCTGCTGTCACTGTATGTCTCAAAGCCATTCAATTAATCCATAAGTATTTTTAAGTGCCTACTAAGTACTGGGATTTTGCTAGGCTCTACGCATATGCACAAAGACTGAATCAGCCCCAGTTTTCAAGGATCTTATATTCTAATACGGGAGACAACAAACGCATTTAAAAATATAGCACAAATATAAAGTTACTCAATATTTATGAATACAAAGTAGTGAAATCCATCACCCTCTTTACTCACACTGCCAGCACTTCATCCCCACGTCTTATCTCTTCTAGATTACATTTTTGTTATAATCATTCACTGGTTTCCCTTTTTCCCTGCCTTTCTCTGTACCAACCCATCTTTCCTCGAGCTATTTGAACAATCTTCTGAAGATATTGTTCTCATCAAAGTACTTTACTAGTCAAAAACCTTCCATGGTTCCCCATTGGCCCTAGAATAAAGTGTCAACTCTTGATGCTAGCATTCAAGGCCTTCTACGATCTGACTCCACTACCTCTCCAGCATTCTTTCATACTACTCATTTGCCCCTAGGCTACGCTGCTGCCATGTGGTAGGTCCCATGTGTGTTATCACCAGCCTATTGCACCTTTCTGTCCCTTTGGTCATAATGCCTCAGATCCCTGCAATTGACTCTAACCCTTCTGAGACTCTTGAAATCCCTCTTTTTCATCAAGGCTTAGCTCAGATGTCCCCTCCTCTCTGAATCTTTCCCTACCCCACCCCCAAATGAAAGTACTTTCTCTCCTTTCTGATTTTTTATGGACAACTTGAACTTTTCTCCTTCTTTATTTATGAATGTATTTATTATATTTATTATGGCTATTTATGATTGTGACCCCACCCAGCCCCAATGGATTGTAAACTTCTAGATTGTAGAACTCACTGTCACTGAGCAAGAGACCTCATCTTTTTTTTGGGTGGGGGGAGATCAAAGGTTTGTTCAGACCTGTGATTATGGTATGAAACTCTAGGCACAGTGTCACCCTCTACTGAGACAGATTAGTAACTTGTTTATGATATGAAGTTTTAGATATTTGCCTTGAATAACATAAGGTTAGATTACTGGCCCAAGTTCGCAGAACAACATGTTTCAAAAGGAGGGCTTCAAATCAGGTCTTTCTGACATGCATTTATTAAGTATTTGCTGTATGCCAGTCATTTTGCTCAGTGTTAGGGATACAAAGAAAGGCAAAAAGAGCTGCCCTCAAAGAGCTTATATTCCAATGAAAGAGATAACATAGAAATGACTATATATCAGATACATAGACTATAAAGGAAGGTGATTTTAGAGGGAGATAGTAGGAATAGCCTCCAGTGGAAAATGGATTTGAGCTGAATACTGAAGGAAGCCATGGAAGTGAAGAGGCATCTCTCTTATGATCTTCTCATTAGAGAGCACTTAATAAATGTACCAAAATAGACATGGGATGTTTATAACATAAAGCTTGAAATGACAACTACCATGTTGGATGAAAGAATCTTCATGCAAACAACTATGAGGATGATTGTATTTTAGTTCAAAGAGTTAGCTTCAGGAGTCCTGAATTAGGCAAGTGTGGATAAATAATGGTCCCAATGAAATATGGTCTGAGAGTTTAGTGCACTGCAAATCCTAGAGGAATCAATGGTGTGACATTTTAGCCCAAAGTACATGTAATCTCAGGTTACACGAACAGAGGTAAGGACTATAATCAAGGAGACAATGGATCTGATGAATCTGGCCCAAGTCAGACTAAATCCAGAGGCCTCTTCTGCTCTAGGGGGTCACATTTTAGGAAAGGTACAGAAAGCCTGGAATGTGTCCCAACCATAGAATCCAATATGATGAGAGCTTTGGGAAAATTTCAAATGAACGAGGAAGAAAATGGAGATATTTAGGCAACCTAAAAAGAGAAGAGCCAAGGGGATATAACATGGCAGTTGTCTTCTTGGCAAAGCATGAAATATACAAAATTTAGAGAGCAGTGAGCAAGGCTCATGGGCCACATGGGCAGCCTATTCCCAACATGACCTTGGGAAAATTCTTTAATTTCAATAACCCTCAGTTATTATCTGTAAAATAGAGTTTGGAACCAATGACTTCAATGATTTCCTCTTTTTTAAACCAATAATCCCAAGATCTCCTGCAAATGTCAGAAAAATGGTCCCATGGAAGCCAAGAGTGGGCTTCGGCTTATTCTGAGAGACCAGAATGAGGAACAAAGGTCAGTCACATGAAGGAGTCATTCTCAGCCCCATAAAAGGGCAGAAATAAAGGGGAGGGTGCACTAAGAAACAGTGATCTTCTCATTATTTGAAGTCATCAAATGGCCAATAGAATCTGTGAGGCTTGGGTTGAAGTATGTGGGTTCCAGGTCCCTTCTGTCTCCCAGGTTTGTGATGTAGGTGGAATCTGACAAGGCAGGTGGTAGTCAGAATGACAGCAATGATAATAAGTGGTAACTGAAGGAATAACTCAGATTCCTGTCGGCTTGGAGGCTGCCAAAGCATGCTGGTCAGAAGAACCTTCCATGTGAGATCAAGCCAGGATTACTCTTTGCATTTAACAGATTGGGAAACTGAGGCTTGTGGAGGATTTTCCCAAAGTATAGATTGGATCATGTGACTCCTTTACTCAACCAGTTCTGGTGGCTGCTGGTTGCATCCAGCGTCAAATGGAAACTCTTAAGTTTAGCTTTTAAAACTGTTCCCAAGCTGGCTTCAGCCCATTCTTCCACTCTCCTGGTATAGTTCTCTTCTTCCCCTATGTTAAAATGCAGCCAAACTAGTCCCATCTCTGGCTCTCCCAGCAATGTGAAGGGGTAGGGAGTACAAGTACTTTTAATCACATTATAAAAAGTTGAGAACCTTTGGCTCAGAGACGTGACCAAACAGCTCAGGATTTCCCCGCCAGCAACTGTTGTAACCAGTACCCAAATGCCTATGCTTTGATATGTCCAATCACACCACACTGCCTGAATTACCTTGTAATTTGGTGGGTGGGGGTAGGGTGGGGAGGTGAGTTGGGAGGATGTGATGGCCTATATTACCTGGCAAATTCAGTCCACAAGGCAGTCGCTCCCCAGAACATACAGACCACTGAAGTGAGAGTTACGTCTTTGGTGAGAACATTCTGGAAATTGCTGCAGTTTGCCAATCAGCCTTACTGGAGCAGGTCAGCCTTCAATTACCTGGTCAATATGGACAGGAGCACTAGAGACCTTCAGTTTCTAGAAAGCAGAAGTGGAGCTAGCTTTAAAAAATACCTCTCTGTCCTCAGCACTCTGCCCAAGACTGTGTGAGAAGAGTTTACTCAATGATGCTTAAATAGATTTGGAGAGGTCACCTGCTACTGTGGGAAGAGTGGGAGAGATCCCCCTATGTAGAATATGGCATATATTAGGAGATTTTGTCACTTCCTGCCATTCCAAATGTCCCTGCCACCTTCGCACTCCTTCCTTTTAACCTAGGGCATCCATGATGCCTACTGGGAAGGGAATGTCCACAACATGCTCTCGTTCCTTCTAGAATACCTTCAGTTGGGGAAAGCCCCATCAGTAAGCCAGGAGGAGGGTGGGAAGCCCAACCTATCTTCCTCTTCTCTTGGACCAGGAGTTCTAGTGTTCTCCCAGACCCCATGGGTTTGGCTTAAGGTCCCCAAAACCAAGTGCTTGTGTTAAAAGAGATTATAGGCCTTTCCCAGAGGCCCCTCAGATCCCACTCTGGACTAGAAGCACAGGAATAACACTTTCCCCAATAGGGCCTTCTCATCCCCTCACCTCTGCTGGTGTACATAGCACAGTACCCACAATGCCCTAAGAGGGCAAAGACAGGGATGGAAATCCATTCCTCCCAGGATCTTGAGCTTGGCTCAGCTATGAGCTTGCCAACAGCAAGCCAGTTCCCATAGGTGCTGTCCCAATCCTTTGACCTGCTCTGCTCTCCCACCTGGATTGCAAGGCAGAAAAGGCCAGAGAGGAACCTATGGACATTTCATGGGACAGTCCTCACTAGCAAGCTCTGTGATCACAAGCAGGTCATCTTGTCTCTGTTTCCTAATCTGTGCAATGAAGGCTTGGTGATGCAGTTTTAAAGTCCCTGCCAGCTCCAGCAATCTTTGTTTCAAGAACCTGGTGGGCCTGTTTCACAAGCCTTGGCCCCCTGCCTTGCAGGCAGGCTCACTCATTAAGAGAGAACTCCATGGAGGTCAACTCATGGTTATTTCATCACCTATTCCTGTGCCCAGAGAAGCAACTTACCCTGGCATGGGTAAAGAGTGGGATGGGAGAAAGAAGGGGCCTTGGGACTGGAGTGTATGGGAAGGGCAGGGGAATGCCATCCAGTGCAATGAAAGCCATATAAATGAGTGAATACAAGGATTAGAAAGAGTCAGCAGAACACTGAAAAAAAAGTAATAGCTAGGTAGCAGAGTGCATAGAGCATTGGCCCTGGAGTCAGGAGGACCTGAGTTCAAATCTGGCTTCAGACACTTGACAAACTTACTAGCCATATGACCTTGGGCAAGTCACTTAATCCCAACTGCCCTGCCCTCCCCCTCCAAAAAATCCCCTCCTCTTTTCTTTTCCTTTAAAAGAAATTTTTGTGATATGGGATATGGTACGATGGGGGAGGGGAATGCAGGAGGAAATTCGGGAAACATAAAAACAAAAGACGCTAATATTTTGTTTTAAAGAAAAAGCACTTCGAGTCCAAAATGCTGGGTTCAAATCTGACTCTGCCACTTACTACAGGTGTAACTTTGGACAAATTGCCTGAGCTCAAGGGGTCTCCTATCTAGTCCTATGGAAAAGAAAGGAGTTGGAATAAATAACCTTTTTGCTCCACATTTTCCAGGGCCCACTCTGAGAAGCCAAAGGAAATGATGATCTTTCCCATGTGTTTTGTGAATACCAGACCTATTCTCCCAGGAGCCTCATTCAACCATCGCCGTATCTTCCAGTGTTCTACTGACTCACAGATTCTTGGACCAGAGGGAAGGCAGACAGTTTGGGTCTCAGTCAATTGCTTGGTGTTTCCCAATACCGTAAGAAGATGCTGAATGCTATTTATTTTAGGAATGGGGAAAGAAAAATATTAAAATAGGAGTGACCTAAGAGCCTCTTGCCTCATTTTGCCTGGGCAACTGACAACTGTATTTATGCCTAGGCTTATAATGGGCACAGCCTCACTCCCCCCAATTAATCCATTTTCCCCCAGATGGGAATGATCACAGAGGTTCTCGATGGGAAGTAAGCCTACTCTATTTTATTCTCTCACTCCTCTGATCCTAAAATAGCTGCCCATTGACCATAGCTTTGGCATTAAGTTTTCCATCTTCATTCAAATTCATTGTCCCGGAGTTTTATTCTGTGCTTTGGCAATGGAAGAATATGATTTAGATGTGATTAGCGTCTCACACTCCATATCGGGGAAAAGAAATGTTAAGTGGCAAAAGTAATGAATGCTGCCCATTTATCTCCAACCACTTTCAAAGCACCTGTCTCTTTAAAAACTCTATAAAAAGACATTGCTCAAAGACCTCTGATCCTTCCCACGCTGTGGCCATTAATAGGCTGGCTCTGTTTAGGCTCAGCTAAACAGCCCTTAAGATCAGCATTCTACTTGGTAGGTGCAGTCGGGGGTTATTTCTGCTCTGAATTGGGACAATATCTCCATAGTTTATGCCTATTTACTATGTGGGGGGTATTTAAAGCAACGTGGTATCCATAGACAAGTACATCTGAGTTATCAGTGATGGCAGACAGATTTGGGATTTAGAAGAACCTCTACCTTCTCCTCTTGACCAGTTTATTTATTTGTGGACTTCTGGAGTTGAGAGGCTGGGCTTTGAAAATGAACAGGAATCTGCAACAGAGAGAGGTAGAATTCAGAACAAAATCCTTGTGCCACTTCTAATTGTAATTCACTCTTCCAAGTCATTGAATCTTAGAGCTGGCAGGACCAGAGAGGATAGACAGTATGCCCAGAGGAGAATTCCTTTGGTTAAATCCCACACAAGTAGTACTCCAACTCACAGTGATGGAAGGCCTCCCCTTTCCAAAGCTGCCCTTTGAAATTCTGCATCACCTTGGTAAAGTCATCTTTCCTTAGGCCAAGCTGAAAGCTGGGATGCATGCAGTGTTCCTTGTTCTGCTGCTCTAGGACCAAGAGTGGAAGTCCTCATGCTCATCATAGCCCTTTGGATACCTGGTTAATCTCAGCCTCATAGAATCTCAGCCAGTCAAGATCTTGGTGGCTCTCTCTGACCTCTCCAAAAAGTGGTTATCAAGACTCTGTCTGAAGACCTACAAGGAGGGGAAGCACTGCTCATTTCTCTTTTTTAGACAACTCTAATTGTGAGGAAGTGCTTCCCTACATCACAAGCAAATGTGCAGCTTTATCATTCCTGTTCCATTGATCCTCAATCTGACCTCTGGGAACTAAGAAAATGTGTGCAATCCCTTTGAATCTGACAGTGCTTGAAGATAGTCATTATGATTACCTGCCTCTCCCCTCAACAAACACACACATGCACACCCACACAAAAACACACACACTCACACCACACACATGCACACAAGACATACCCACATATGTACGCACACTCACACCACACACACATACACACACACACTCACACCACATACACATACACTCCCACCACATACATATACACTCCCACCACACACACACACACACACATGTACACTCGCACACACACTCATACACACACACACACACACACACACAAAAGGGTCTTCACTTCCATGCTGTGTTCCTGTTGCTCTGAATGTTCTCCAGCTTATCAGTGCTCTAAAGCATGGCACAGAGAATGAGCCACAAGGATCCAGATATGGCCTGACCAGGAAAGAGGACAGTGGGATGATGACCTCCTTATGCTAGGAACTCTGCCTCTCCACAGATTTCAAGATCACATTGTCTTCTTTGGCTGCCTTAGAATACTATGGGCTTATACTGAGCTTGTGGTCCCCTAATACTGCAAGATCTTCTTCAGACAAACAACTATCTTAACCACACCTTTTCCCTCTTAGACTTGTGAAGCTAAATTTTTTGTTCTTGTTCCATCATTTTCAGTCAGATATGGCCCCATTTGGGGTTTTCTTGGAAAAGATATTAGAACAGTTTAGCCATTTCCTTCTCCAGCTCATTTTACAGATGAGGAAACTGAAGAAAACTGGGTGAAGAGACTTTCCCAGGGTCACACAGCTAGGAAGCATTTGAGGCCAGATTTAAACTCACAAAGCGGAGTATTCCTGACTCCAAGCCCAGCACCCTATCTACTGTGCCACCTAAGTACCCCATGTAAAGCTAAGGCAAAAATGAGATCTTACATTTATCCCAATTAAACTTTATTGTATTTGCTTTAGCCTAATGGTCTATTCTGTCCAGATTTTTTTAACCCTTTGGTCTCTAAACCTCTAGAAACCCAAGTGTCTTCAGCTAAATGGATGACTACTGGTCAATGTCCATCCTACAATAGATCACCAGGAAGTCAGGCTCTGGCTTCTGAGACATGTAAATCCGGATTTCAGCATAAGAGTGTCATCTGTTTTGCCCTAAAGTGTAAATCAAAAATATTCCCTGGTTTGCTAGCCAAGAGTCCGCTACCCCCATTCTTAGTCACCATATCTCAAGCACAGAAAAGCAACTTTAAGAACAGAAATAGAGTCTAATAAAAACAGCTGCAGATGTTCCAGTTCATGATGTGAAGTACAGGCAACCCACAAACCTGCTCCTTTCTTCACAGAAACCCAGCTGTTATCAACACCCAGCTATTCATTCATTTCATAATATATATATATATATATATATATATATATATATATATATATATATATATGAATATATATATATATGAATATATATATATATTCAGAGAGAGAAACAGAAAGAGAGAAATATAGAGATTAAAGAAAAGGAAGGAAAGAAAAAAGAGAGAGAAAGAAAGAGGAAGAAAGAAAGAAAGAAAGAAAGAAAGAAAGAAAGAAAGAAAGAAAGAAAGAAAGAAAGAAAGGAAGGAAGGAAGGAAGGAAGGAAGGAAGGAAGGAAGAAAGAAAGTGTGGCCACCTAGACATTCATCAGGGATAAGAGAGCAAGTAGATGCCTAGAAAAAAAAAAGAAAGAGGGGCATCACTCCCTGGAAGGGGATCTGGGAATGGGGACAATCAGCTCCATCTTGTGTTCCATCTCAACTCATCTTTGGAAGCCAGAGGCTAACCATTGCTTTAAGAATACTTCACTATTGCCTCAATCATAGACTTTAGGCTATAGAACTACCTGGCTTTCAGGTAGAGGTAAGAGAGAAAAAACAGACTCCATAAGTCCCTGAGTGTCTCCTGTCTGGGAGCAAGGAGAGCCAGAGGGGGCACAAATTACAAAGGATCAGCTGCTCTTGGTGAAGAGGAGAGGAAAGAGTTTATTATAGTTGGTCATTTTACTTCTCTAGAGTCTCCTCAAACAGTGATGTGTTGGGGGAAGCAGGGAGCTGTCTAAGGGTTCAGCTCTATGGGAGCTATTCCTCATGGCACTGTTAACTGGAACAACTGTAATATTAAAAGAAAGCCAGGAAAATCTCAGTAGTTTGAAGTTTCTGAAGGACTGAACATAGAGAGGGAGGGAGGGAGGGAAGAGAGCGAGAGCAAGAGTGTGAGAGAGAGAGAGACAGAGAAACAGAGAGAGAGACAGAGAGCGAAAGAGACAGAGACAGAGAGAGACAGAGACAGACAGAGAGCAAGAGCGAGAGCAAGAGCAGGAGTGAGAGAGAGAGCGAGAGAGAGAGAGAGAGAGAGAGAGAGAGAGAGAGAGAGAGAGAGAGAGAGAGAGGGAGAGAGAGAGAGAGAGAGAGAAGGAGAGAGAGAATACTAGATTTTGTTTTATATTACTTTCATTTCAGAATACACCCCCTCCCTTTCCTCATCCTTTGGAACCCTGTTTTTACAAAATAATTGAACAAAACTAAGCAACACATTGACTGAGGCTGGCAGCCTATGCTGTGCTCCAGGCCCATAGTTGCCACCTTGCCAATGATGGGAAAGAGATAATTCACTGGCAGTTTTAAAGTAGATGGTATGACTACACATATATAACCTATAATAAATCTCTTGCCTTCTTAATTGGGGGGGGGGGATAGGAAGGCAGAGAATTTAGAGCTCAAAATTTAAAAAAAATGTTAAAAATTGCTTTTACATGTAATTGGGGGAAAATATAATACTAAATAAAAAATGAATTCGATGGTGGATGATCACTTGTTGGGGAAGGGGTATGTGTGTGTGTGTGTGTGTGTTGGAGTGTGGGGTGTGCGATATGTTCTTGGTTACATACTCATTGGATCATTTGCCCTCTGAAGGTCCTTTCAATTTTGAGATTCTATAATTCTAACAGGAAGGGCTCAAGAGTGAGAAGCAGGTCTAAAGATGGATTCTATATAGGTTAACATCCAAGTTCATGTGGCGACCAAGACTCCAGAATCTAAGTGATAAGTACAGGAAAGGAGAGCTCACAGGAAATGGACTTCGCAACCAATTGGGCCACTAGCTTCTTCTTCTTCTTGTTCATCCTTCACTCTCAAAGACAAATCAAACATATCATCTCCCTCTTCTAGACATTTGCACCAGCTACTCCTCATACCTGGAATGCACTCATTTCTCTGTCTCTTACAGCCCTAATCTTGCTCCTTGGGCCAGCTCAGTTTCTCCTTCTTCCATGAAGCCTTCTATCAGCCTGCTGTTTCAACAATCCGGCTAGCAGTTTCTGTGGGGGTATAAGATTCACCCACAGCCAGCACCCAGAAAGCTGCCAACAGCACAGGTTCTTTTGATCTGCTTAACTAAGGAAAGCAAGGTGAAGGGGTTGACAAGCTTACTTTTAATTCAGCACACAAATATCATTCACTTAGTTCAGGAGAAAAAGTCAGCATCCTGAACTTTAGAATAAAATACAAACAAAGTACAAACATCAACAGACAAACCTTGTATGATTCAAATCCCAATACATAGTTACCAGAGTTCAACAAAGTCTTAGCATTCAGGTTTATGAGCTGGAGGGCTCCTTAGCTACAGCTTCCCGGAGTCTCTGCATCAGCACCATCACGAGCGAGAGCCCTCAACAAATTACAAACAGACAGACCCAATACATTTCATAGTTACCAACATCTAGGTTCAGGCTGGGAACTCAGAACAAGGGCTGGCCCAGAGTCATGCACGCCACCACTGCTGAGGCAGAGAGCTCCAGAGAAGAGAAGGTCAACCCCTGGTTTTATATCTTTTTCAGGGTCAGGGGTGAGTCACACATGCGACTCACCCACTGACCTAGAATCACAAAGAGGCGACTTAAACCCACATGGTCTAAAAGCCTCTGCTCTCCCAGACATGTAAACTAGGCCCTCCCTGGAGTTAGCCCCACCTTGGGCCCCACCTTAGTTGCCAATCCAGATCCACATAGGTTTTACACATAATAGGGGTTTGGGCCTGGGGCTTAGCACTTAGTAAAACTCAATGAAATACACTGAATTACTCAAAGCAAACAAAAGCCAAACTCTTCAAGGGCACTTGTTGAACTAAGTGCTAAGGAACCCATTTTGTTTACCAACACACCTGCCCACCATGCTTTTTAGAGTTCCATCCCATGGCTGTTCCCTTTATACTGCTCTCATTCCACATAACATTTCTGAATCTCAGAGCTGGAAGGAAATGTAAGCCCCATTCCTGAACAATAGCTCCTCTTCCGAATATGCTAAGTGTGTGGTCAGCCTCTGCCTGGAAACCAGCCGGTGCATCCCCTGCTAGGTCTGGCCAGAGCCTTGCCTCCTGCCTTCCACCTTTTAGACATCTCTGATTGTTAGGGAGTCAGGGCTCCCCAGCCTCTCTGCAGCGTCTGCCTATTTGGTTTTTCTGAGAAGCTTTTAGAGCCATTACTGAGCCCACCACCTCCCAGGGTGGCCTATGACAGGAAGTTTGGCTTTTGTTCTTTCTTTGTTAATTTTCTTCATATCCAGCCTAAAAACCCCTCTCTGCAAATTCCAGGTGGTAGTTCTGGCTCTGACTCTGGGGCTGTAGAGTGTAGAGTATTCAGAGCACTAGGCCCTAGTTAAGAACACTTCGGTTCAAATCTGCACTTGAAAACTTAACA
Organism: Trichosurus vulpecula; assembly: GCF_011100635.1. Lineage (NCBI taxonomy): Eukaryota > Metazoa > Chordata > Mammalia > Diprotodontia > Phalangeridae > Trichosurus > Trichosurus vulpecula. The sequence continues at coordinate 305,343,611 of NC_050577.1, read as the reverse complement.
GGTCTGTAACCCTACTCAAGTCACGTCACCTCTGTCTGCCTTAGGCTGTAATACGGGAGTAATAAGGGTACTTACATTACAGTGTTGCTGCTGCTTAACACAGTGACCGCCATATAGGATGTGCTGTAGGAATGCTTAGTCCTTTCCCCTCCCCCCTTTCTCCACAGGATAGCTGTTTGATACCTGAAGACCGCTATCAATGCTTCCCCTAACATTTTCTTCTTTAGGCTAAAATTCCCCATTACTTTTAATTGATACCGCATGATATGAAGTCAAGACGTAATTCCAGGTTGGTAATGAACCCCCATGGGCAACACTTTGATTCAGGCCATTTACAAACTCCAGATTGATTTAATTGTGCTAGAATCTTGTCCTTATCTTTCTATGGAAGAGGACAATATCATTCAGTATAGAAATAAATGGGACCTTCCACCCTCCTGGCTGCCCTGCTCTGAATGTGTTGCAGATTTCTGGTAGTCTCCTTAACTGAGGTGCCCAGGGCTGGACACACTTTTCTAGATGTAGTCTCACTGGGGCAGATGGACATCTCCAAAGTCCTTAATGCTATTTTTCTCTTAGAGCGGCATAATATTGTACTGGGCTTTCCAATTGCCTTTATAACATTACTAATTCATATTGAGTCAGCCTCAAGTCTACTGAAACCACCAGGAAAAAAGAGTTTTTAGACAAATGACAGCCTGGTCATGCCTCCCTCATCTTGAAATTTTCAGAGTAATATGGTGAATACAAATGTAAAACTTTATTGAACCCTCTTGAATTTCAAATCATTGCATTCACTGTGAAGAACTGAAATATTATTCAGAAGGAAACTTGGACTTACCACAGTACCTAGCACATAGTAGGCACTTTAATGTTTGTTGATTGGTTGAAATGGGGGCCTTCATGGTTGGTGTGACCAGATTTCAAGTTACAACCAAGAAAGAATGCTGAAGAAGAACCAGAGTAAGGGATGCCACTGAGGAACTATATGATAGCAAGACATATGGGCTTGTCATGACCAATATGGGGGATGATAGGTGAAAAGATTACATTAACACAGATATCCTCACACTATCAGGATATTCTGAGGAAGGTCTCCAGCACCTTGAATAGGGCCCCTTAATTATGAGATAATAATAGTCACAGGAGATTGGCAATCAGGGAGGAAATGATATTTGTATCATTAAAGGAACACCCACATTAGTGGAGTCATTGGGTAGTTTGAGTAAAAGTATTTGAGGATTTACATTCAGTCCAGTATTCGAGCTATTTTTCTTTATAGATCCTGGCTCTTTCTTCCAGTTATCCTTTCTGGGTTTGTGGCATTAAACAATTTGATAAACATACCATTTATTACTTTATCCAAGTCATTGATTTTAAAACAAAGTCAGCGAGGGGCCAAGCACAGCCTCGGGGCAGACACCTAAAGATATAACTCCAGGTTGACAAGGAATGATTATTGACAACACTTCCATTCGGGCCATTTACCAGCTCCAAAATGACCCAACTGTATTAGCATCTTGCCAACATCTTTCCATCTTTTCCACAAGAGGGGGAGGCTATCATGCAATATAGAAATGTGCTTTTTTATCTCAACTAGCCTTCACTGCTACAAACAATCCTTTCATTGTGGACATACATAAAGCTTCACCTCTAACAGAACGGAAGCTCCCTTAGGGCACAGACTTTCACTTCTGCCTTTGTATCCCCAGAGCCTAGTACAGAGCTCGGCACATAGTAAATGTCTCTTAAATGTTTGATTTCTTGATTAAGTGAAAATTGACCTTGTATAATGCTTGCCTAAAATCTAGTTTAACGATAGCCATAGTTTTCCGTTGGTCTAGTTTCAGTCACGAAGGAAATGTGATTATTTTAGCCAGGCTGGCTCTTTGTGATCAGCCTAACCTTCCCTCTAGGTTCACTAAACATCTCTTTAATTTGTTTGAGAATCTTGCCGGAATCAATGTCAAGGTCACAACTCCATAGTTTGCAGACTCAATTTTCTTCCTATTTTGAAAACTGAAATAGCATTTGTGCTTCCCCAAACCTGTTGCGGTTCTCTTGTTCTCGACATTTATTCAATTATCACTGACAGTGGCTCAGTGATCCCACACACTCCCTCTTTTAGTCCCCAAGCATGTCATAGAGCACAATCACTTTCTCTCTTCCCATCTTTTTGATTATCTTGAATACCAACTTTCCATTAGTCATTTCTGTTTTGGCCTTTTCAGGCTAAAGATGTTCTTCTTTGGCAAAGAAAACAAGCCAAGCAAGAGTTGAATGGCTCTTTGCCCTCTCCAATGTGTGCTGCGACATTCCCCACGCAGAGACTTTCTAGTCTCTCTGTGACTGTCCTCTTTTCCCCAGTGTAATGGCTATCCTTTCCTTCCTTCTGCTTCCTTCCTTCAGTTCTTTTGGAGTTTCAGTAGCTCTGACACTGTTCTTCCAGAACTAAACCACTCCCTTTTCATCATTTGCCTTTGCTTCCAGTGCTGTACCATCCTTTAATGATCTGAGGTGATTAATGAGTACACTTTGATCTCTATCAGCCTCTTTACACACACACACACACACACACACACACACACACACACACACACACACACACACTCCTTCACTTATTCACTCCTCCTCCTCATCACAATTATTCCTATTTATGCCTTCGGCGTTTCTTTCTTGAGAGCTTTCTGGTTTTCATGAACTACCTTGCCTTGGGTAATTTAAATCTACTGTTCCCTACATATCCTTTCTCTGAACTCTTGGAATCTATTCTTCTAAAATTTAGAGGTAATGTCAGACTATGCCCACCTTTTGTCTCCTTTTTGATGATAAATTCTAAGATGCAGGGACAATTTCTCCCTATGTCTCCCATCATGTTCACCATAGCCATCGATTTCCTCTTATTGGTGAGAATAAGATCTCCAAGAAAGATCTCCCTTGGATCCTTTACTTTTTGAAGGATAAAATTCACATTAAGATTAATCATAAAAATTGTTATTAGATCCATTTTGGGTAAAGAGAGCGAGAGCATATCTATGGATAACAGAAGTCTGCACTACCTCTATACTGAGTCACTGCCAAGCCTGAGATGTTTAAACTTCTCCTTTTGCTTCATCTTTCTCTTTTGCTATTTTGAAGTGTCCTCCAATGCTGATATCTCTTTTCTCTCAGCCTCTATTGATCTCACTTAAATTCTCTCCATCATATTTCCTCCTTTGATCCCTAGCCCTCATCTCTTAAGACAACATTTTGAATATACATTGTTCCACTCCCTCCCACCTCACCCACTCTCTTTTCTTAGCTATCTAGTTTTGTTTGCTTATAACCCTCCTTTTGTGTACTTGTGTGCATATACACATATATTCCTGTCTATATACTCATATATTGCCTATCTATACAAATGCACACACAGATAAATGGTTAAAAAGTGATAAACAAGCATTTATTAAATACCTACTACTGTGTGGCAGACACAATGCTAGGTGCTGGGATGCAAAGATATTTATACTATTTACTTATGTATGCACACATGTATGTAGGAGTATATGTTTGTATGTGAATAAACAGATTCATGTACATGGCACAGATGTCTTGGGCCATGTTGTTTGTCATTAGCTACTTTCTTATACTTTGTTTCCTACAAAATTTGGGATAAGAGCATTTCTGGCTCAACTTAATTACCACCTTTTAATAAGATAAGCAGATCATATAGGTACCTAAGTCTGCAAAATCAAGCTGAAATACGAACTCTAGCCTGGTGTTAACTGGTTAGTGCCTTCTCTGCCGTCAAATCAACAGCTTGAGAGATCAGAAATAGCTCCGGTGTTTACTAGCAAGTTTCCTGTTTTACCTGATACAAATCTTCCTCTTTTGCCATCTGTTCTTCAGTTTGTATCATCATCTTTCCTTCTTTACTCTTTGAAATTCCTGAAATTCCATTATTGCTCTCCTCCGTATGGGAGCTGAAACTGCTGGTCAGGGCCCACTGATCTCTCTCTACAGTAAATGTATGCCCTGAGCACAGTAACTTAGTGTTTGTTATATCTCCATATAATTCATTATGAATTTGGAAGCAGTATCTATTAATAGCTCCTCAGACAATTTTTTGTCACAATTTCTTTTAACACTTAGCTACTATTTCTGCTTCCTCACTTTTTTCATATACAAAGCCAGTTTTCTCCCTCTGTGTCCTTTTTAGTTTAAAGTCCTCTCAATTAGATTCCCAAGTCTCCAGGAAATGCATTGTCTTTCCCCCAAGAAGAATGGAAGCTCCTTGAAGGCAGAACTTGCTTCACTTTATCCACGGTTTAGGCAACCGATACTAGTTGGGTGAATTGAATTATCTCTAGGATGCATCCATGCAAATGAGGTATAAATGTGAGGTATAATAAAGATAACAAAATTCAAGTAATATGAACAATAATAAAATAGTAATTTAAACTCCTATAGTCATAGTAACTTAAGGTATATTGAATATTTTCTTCAAAACTTTCTCTTTTTTCTGTGCTCTAGGTATTTGTTGTTCAGTCATTTCAGTTTTGTGGCCTCATTTGGGATTTTCTTGGCAAAGATACCAGAACGGTTTAGCCATTTCCTTCTCCAGCTCATTTTATAGATGGAAAAACTGAGGCCAACAGGATGAAGTGACTTGCCCAGGGTCACACAGCGGGGAAGTATCTGAGTCTGGATTTGAACTCAGGAAGATGAGTTGGCCTGACTCCAGGCCCAGAGCTCTGTCCACAGTACCAGCCTCATAGGTAGTTTAGGTAGGAAGGGATCATTGTTTTTATATTTTACAAAAATAGAAATGGCACTTCAGGATGGTTAAAAATGAAAGAGCAGCTTGTATTACATAGCAATGTAAGGTTTGCCAAACTCTTTTTATATATCATGTCCTTTGATCCTCATAGAGCCATGTGAAATGGGTTTAATGATTATCTTCATTTTACAGATGAGAGGACTGAGGGCCAAAGTGGTTCAGTGACTTTGCCAGATTAACACATAGAGTGCCAGAAGCAAGATTTGAACTCAGGTATTCCTGACTCAAAGTCTAGGACTAGCCATGTTAAATTGAAAGATCTCTTTCATCCTCTAAAGTTTCACCAACATTACTCAGCTAGTCAGTTTAAGAGCCCAGGATTTGACAGTGATATCCATGTTCTTTATCTGAATAATTCAGTCCACAGCACATTCATTGCCAAACATTTGCCAATAACTGAAATGGAAGTGGCCTCCAGTCTGTGAATTATCACAACGACAGCTCTATTTGGGAACCCCACTTTGATAGAGTAACTCTGCTTGGAATTACCTATAAAGGAGAAGAGAAAGGCTGTTTTCTGGATGTCTTCTTCTTTCTGAACATAGACTGCTGTATATAAAACTGGGTGTTTTCCTGCCAATGGAAGCCATTTGACAAGCTTCCTCAGCGTGTGGAGAGGTGCCTCAACAAGCAGGCAGCACCTTAGGCCTATGCCATTCATTGCCTATTTATGTCTCATGGATATTCATGATCTTGCATTTCTCTCTGGGTCCTGCAGCTATGTAAATAAATGCAGTGTGATGTGGCTTCTTCAGAAAAATGAATTATGGAATGGTTTTCCATCAGGAAAACTTGATGCCAACCAGTGATTTGGCCAGTGGTTCAGAAGCTCTTTGGTACAGGAACCTGGAAAGCAGCCAGCCATCCAATGTCAAGGGTGTAGGCATGTCATGGGAATTCTCTGAACAACCAGGACTTGAGAACACAGTGTATCCCAATCCTCTCTGGCCTAGTATAGAAGGTTCTCTTGTTCCCAGAACCTCTTTGTCCTAAGGCAGCATTGGACTAGATTGATGGAGCATTGAACTTAGAATCAGGAAGACCAGGGTTCAGATTAGACACTCACTGAGGAAGCTAGTTCCCCTGCTTGACGCTGTTTCCTCATCTATAGAACAAGAGGATCAGACTCAGTGGCTTCTCGTGTCCTTTCCATCTCTAAAGCTATGATCGTATCATATCTCTCATCTCCTTACTTCAATTCAACATTTATTGATGTTGAATTAACTAACTAATCAACCATCTAGCTCGAGCTGGTATTCACAGAAGAGGGAGGATATGCATTGTAGAGAGGAGTATAAGATCCTAGCAATAAGGAACATATTGGACATGGGGATATAAGATCGTAACAGTGAAACACCCATTCTGTGAAAAACATGATCGTAGGCACCGGAGATACGAGGACAAAAGTAAGGCAGAGACTGCCCTCAGGCAGCTTACAATCTAGTGAGGGAGAGAGGGAGAGATAGAAGGTTTGCACACATGTCTAAAATGATTAATTACCCCTCCCACTTAAAACCCAAAACATCCTCTTCCTGCTGATGTGGTCTGAGATCTCCGTGATAGAGTGTGACATTGTTCATTTATCCTCTAGGTCCACATTAGCTGCTTTATCATCTCTACGTACTCATTAAGGTGGTAGAAGTCAATGTCTCACTGGATGGTAACCTGCTCAGGGTGGTCACCAAACAGTCAATGAATAAAGACAAATGACATATAGTCTCTATGCTCTGAGGAATTGAAATTCAGTTAGGGGAAAAGGCATAGCTAGGTAAGACCATCAGAAAATACAAGCTATAGTCCAGATACAGAGTATTCATGCTATAGACATTTTGAGGAGAGCAAATATATTGTGGCTTGGGTTGATCAGGAAAGGCATTGCATGGGAGGAGTGTTTGAGCTTGGGAAGGATATGAACCAGTGGAGGGGAACATAGGATCCTAATGATATGGAACATGTTAGCTATAGGAATATAGGATCATAGCAATTAAAAATGGAAGTGATCTTATTTATCATCTGAATCCAAACCCCTTAATAAATAGAACAAGCAATCAACCAATGAGCAAGACCTTTACTGTGTGCTGGGTGATGGGGACACAATGGCAGAGGGAGCTTAAATTCTCTAAGGGGAATGGAGATTAGATCCCTTCCAGGCTAAGCTCTTCATTTTTCCAAAAATAAAACTCAGTTATTGAGAGGGGGTGAGGCCCACACAAGTTCTTGGAGTAGAACAACCAGAGCTCCAGGCTGGGGCTTTTTTCTAAAGTCCTTGTTTCCTCTCTGAATCACAACTGTTGAGCAGCTGATTTTCAGCATTTATCAATATCATTACCTAACTATCCTGTCAAAAGAATACTCTAGGTTACTACAAATCCTCCCTCCATACTACCACCATTGAGTCAGGGAACTTGACAAAGTATTTTTGGAGTGTCACTCAGTGGCCCCACAATGCCCAGGGTCTGCTAGAATTTTATTGGTAATAGATCACATCAAACATGAGGAGAATTAATAATATGGATATGAAGAAAAACAATTTATTAATGTTAATAACTCCTCCAATAAAACTTCCAGGAGGACCTATAGTGATAAATTGAATAATTATGAGTATAATTATGACTAACTAGAACCATAATTTCATGCTAATGCAATCATAATGACACAACGTGTAGATCATGAATTTTAACTGCTTGGTTATTTCATATTTCCACCAGTGTGGACCCAAAAAAGCCCTTCTGAAATCTGATCAAATTATGGCTGACTGAAAAAGAGAAAGTATTCTTGCCTCAAATAGACATCATTTTGATTATCTTTACTGAACTGCGAAAAAAGCTTTTGTTAATTAGGAGCTTGGAGATATTGAATTCAGGAAATAGACTCTGAGATGAGTGGCATTTTTCTGAAACATAAATGTTGGGTTAAAACAAGAGTTACACTGAAGAAGAATGAAATTCCCAGGAAAAGAATGCCATAGAGATGAGGCTTTGTCATGCACAAGTTTAGCTTCTTGAAATGTTACTTTCTATTTTTTTAGGGTTTTAGACCTTTGTGAAGCACTTGTCTGTGATTGGGTATTCTAGTTATCTATTAATGTCTTATACTCTTCCTAGACTGCCCTATGGCAGGGGCCAGGTTGGAGAGGAAGCATGGATAGGCACTTGATTTTTGTTGTTGCTATGGAATAAATGTATGCATGCATGCATTGACAAATGCATGTATGAATAAATGAATGAATGAATGAATTATCCTAGGAGGGCAAAAATATGTTTCAAGAAAAAATAGATTGGACAATCAAGGTGTAGAGGCAATCAATCCACAAACATTTACTAAGCATCGACAGTGTGCCAGGCATTGGGCATCAAGACAAAAGCAGTCCTTGCCCTCAGGGAGTTTACATTCTATCAGGCAACAAGACAGCAAGATCATATCTAAATATATGCAAAGCACACATAAAACAGATAGCAGACAAACTTGTACAGGTAAAGGGCTTTGGGAACTCAGGAGATCTGGACCCAATTCATGCGATAAGTGGCTCTTGAGCTAGAAACAAGAAATGAAGAGGGAAATTATTCAAGGTACAGGGGACAGTGGAGGCAAAATCAAATAGATGACCTGCACATCTGAACAGGGTGGAGTATTGCAGGACCGAGATTGGTGTGACTCAATACTATGCTTCCCTTAATGCAACCCAAGAGGGCTCTAGCTTTCCTGGATGCCAACACACACTAATCAGCAGCAGCAGCAGTATCACCGTCATCATCATCATTATGTATGCTAAGTGCTTTATAAATATTATTTCATCCTTACAACAACCCCAAGATGTAAGCACTATCATTAGCCCCATTTTATAATTGAGGAAACTGAGGCAAAGAAATGTTAAATGACTTGCCCAAGGTCTCTCAGCCAGTGTGATTGAGGCTGTATTTGAACTCAGGTCTTCCTGACTCTGGAACCAGCTCTCCCTTCACTGTACCACCTAGCTGCCTGTATTAGGAAGGCAGAATTTATGATTTCAAAGAGAATCTCATATATGTCTGAAAGGTTTGGAACCACAGGATATAAGGAATTCTCTAGGTAGAAGGCAGAAGAACTAAAGCATGTATTTACACTCCACAGTAACAGGCCCACAAACCAGTGTCCCCATTTTGATATTTTGATCAAAAGCTTCCAGGCCCAATAAGTCCGCCTCACAAGAGTAACCAGGAGGCCACAGAGAAGCAAGATGGTATAAAGCAAAATCGTGTACGTGCTTCCCCTCTACGGTAAGAAGATTACCCACTGGCCTCAAGTCCTTGCTCAGCACTCCTTGCTCCACACTCCACACACACAGCTCTGCTACCAGCAGCTCCTGCGTCAGCTTCGGCTGTAGGTGTCTCTGCCTCCAACCAGAAAAGGAAAAAAAGGAGTCTTCAAGCCATCTTCTCCCCTGTTATAGAGTTTTTGATATCATCAAGTGCCGCCTGAATGACCGGGCCGATTGGTTCTTGAGTTGGCCCTTTCCCCTAGGTTAACACCCAATAGGGCGTGGCTCTGGAGTCAACACCTCCCATCAGCCAGCCCCATGACTCATCACACAGGAAGTTCTCTGCTCCCAGGCATGGCCCAGCAAGGCTCAATGAAATAAACTGAGTAACTCAAAGGAAACAAAGGCCACTCTGGCCACACTGCCTATTAATTAGATAATCTTAATTCAATTGTTCCATTACCCTAACAATTCATAAAGTGAATAACAATTCACATGCAATCAATTTAAAACCCCTATTTAAGATAAAGTTTGTGAATGCTTTTTGTTTTTAATGCTCCAGTAACTTCCTGGTATTCTCATCATCATCCCATCTCTCCCACCTCTTAGAACTCTCTCTTATATCCCAGAAAAATTGTCAAAGCAAACCAAACTGATAGAAAACACATTTGACAGCATAGGAAGCATTGTACTTCCAAAGCCCCCCTCCCCTCAACTATGAGGAGAGAAGCATTTTTCATCATCTGCCATCCTGAACCAAGAAAGAATAGGCATTGCATTTAATCAGTACGCAGATGCTATAGGGGATTGTTTTCATTTATATTGCTATATTCATTTTGTATATGGTGTTCCTGGTTCTCTTTTTTTCACTCTGCATCAATTCAAAAAAATTTTCTTATGTTATCTGTTAACTACATAATGAAAGCAAATTAGGTGTTTATTTCAAAGTTACAAAATTTGGAAAGCAATTCAAATTCTATTTCTCATATTATGTGAGGAATTCCATATCAATTCCATTTTCTCTGAGTTTTTCATATTAATCATTTTCGTAATAAAATTATATTCTGTCTCATCAAGGTACCTAGCACAATTTGTTCATTCATTTCTCACTTGATGGGCCCCCACTGTTTCCAGTTTTGTTACTGAGATAACCAGGGGTATCATTGATGTGAAAGCCATCCAGATAGAAAATTCTCCTGACCAATGGGATCTACAAATGCATAGCCATCTGTAGCCATCTGTAGAGTTGCCATGGTAAGGAGTGGTTAGGTGTCTTGTCCAAGTTTAGTCTAGCACTGTGTGTGAGAGGTGGAGCTTGAACTCAGTTCTTTCTGATTCTAAGGTCATCTTTCTTATCACTACAGAATGATGGGCTCGATTTTATTTTTCTACCACAAATAATTATGATCTTAATGTTTCAACATCTCTGAAATCATATTCCCTTTGTCATTGACCTCTTCCTGTCTGCTCCTTCTCAGACAAACTTGTTTAACCATCTTGTGAAATTGATTTGTTTAAACCTAAGTGTGAGATTTTAAAATTATCTCCATTAGGTTTCATCTTATTCTAATCAGCCCAGTGTTTTAGCCTGGCAAGACCTTTTTCAATCCTGACTGTCATACAGTGTATTAGCAACTCCCCAAAGCTTTGTGTCATTTGCAATTTTGACAGGAATGCCATTTATACCTTTATCCAAGCACTGCTACAAATGCTCACTAGTGCAGGACCAAGCACAGACCTCCAGTGACATTCCATTGGGCATATCCTTCCATCAAACCAATAATGAGGACTCTTTGGGTCCAGTCATTCAAGCAGCTCCAAGGCCATCTAACTGTATTAGCATCTAGCCCACATCTCTCCACATTTTACAGGAATAGCATGAGACATTACCAAATGTTTTGCTAAAATGAAGCTAACCTACATCCACATAATTCCCATGTTCTGCCAGCAATCATGTCAGGTTTTCCAGTGCAGAGAAGGGAGTGGATTCAAGACATGGTGTGGAAATAGTGACCTATTGTCTGTGTGAGAAGAGGAAGGAAGGAGTTAAGGATGACTCTGAAGGTTTAAACCATAAGGGTGTCCACAAGAGTGATGTTGCCATCACACATTGGAGAGGGAAGGAATTGGGGATAAATTAATTCTGTTTGGGGAATATTGAGTTTCTATTCTACAAATCTTGTCTGGACCTCATTATTTTAACATTTGTATCCCTCCATGAAATGTGGGCTCCTTAAGGAAAGAGATGATCTTTTACTTTCTTTGTATGCTCAGAGCTTGGGAGAGTGCCTGACAAATAGTAAGTGCTTAATAAATGCTTGTCAACTGATTGACCAATACAGGACATCTAGGTAGAGACTCTGGGCAATGTAGAATGGGACTAGAGAAGGAAAATTCCACCTGGCTACATACGTCTGAGACATGTATTAAAAGCTTATAATTGAATTCCTGGGAGCAAGACAATCATCCTGAGTTCCGAGAATCATTGTGTCATGGAAATTTGACTTGGAAAGAGCCTTAGAATGAATTTCGTTCAAATTCTTCATTTTATAAAAGATGAAAATGTGGCACAATGACTTTAAGTGACTTTACTTAAGTCAAGTAGATAATGTTATCTGGAACTCTGGGAACACGCTTCTCTCTATTGCTTGTTGGATTTGTTCAATTGTGTCTGACCCTTCAGAAGCCCATTTGGGGTTTTCTGGGTGGTTTGTCATTTCCTTCTCCAGCTCATTTTACGGATGAGGAACTGAGGCAAACAAGGTGAAGTGGCTTGCACAGCTAGTGAGTGTCTGAGGCCCTATTTGAACTCAGGAAAATCAGTCTTCCTGATTCCCAGTCTTATGCTCTATCCACTACACCAGTTAGCTGCCCCCTTCTCTCTGCTGACTTAAATGAGATGATTTCCAGGCCCCTCCTCTCCTTCCTCTGGACATTTTCCATTTTAGCCAAAACTCAGGCAGCTGTCCCCTGCTATGTCTCAATCCAGACTTGAGTCATGTTGGCATTTGTTTGGCTACCCTTCATGTGACAGTTTCAATCAACTAAAACCTCAGATACTTAGAGACTACTTTTTAGACCAAATTAGTTCTATTCTGAAAGAAAAACCCCCTAAACAGCTCACTGCTTCCATCAACATTGGCCTTGCTTCCAAGAGCCCTTGATCTTCTCATTTCTCTATTGCAGATGTGCCCTGATTATCAGCATCAATCAATACTTCATGTTTGGCCATGAAACCTTGGTCTGTGACACACAGCTGACTGATAAACCCAGTGCCCACAATCTTGTTTCTAAAATGTGATTCCAATTACCTCCCATCTATCAAGCTGTCACAAATGGGAAAGCCCATTGTTGGAGGGGTTGTGGGAAGATAGGCAGATAGGTACACTAAGTTACCGCTAATAGAGTTGTGAGGTGACCAAACTCTTTGGGCGGGGGGGTGGTGGTGAGAATGCAATGAGTACAAAAGCAAACTAACAGAAAGAGCTTGGAGAGTTTGACTAGAAAGACATATTCCAAGGAGATTTTATTGTTGGTAGTAAGGGATACAGAAAATCACATACAATATGTTTGTATATGTGTATAGTGTGTACTTATAAATGTGTATATGTATGTATGTATGTATGTGTGTATATACATATATATATATACATATATATATATATATATAATACACACACACACACACACACACACACACACACACACACACACACACATATATATATAATTTTCTTAACCAGAAGTGCCCTGGGCACACCACTTGCAGTTCTTGAAGACCAAAAATTGCTGAGAAGGTGATGCCCTGCCCTGGTAGAGGGAGCTTCCTCAACCCAACAACAAGTCAACAAGCCTTATCGTGCAGTAGCTGTGTGCCAGGCACTGGACTCCCCAGGAAGTCCCTAGGCCAAGGAAACCCCACATCCAGTCATTACCCTCTTAAACACATACAAGCCCCTGCCAATAGGTCAAAGCAGACATGACAAAGAGGAGGGGACTTGAAAAGGATTAATTTCCTGCTTTCAAATGCCAAGTTTTAATCTTAGCTTTGCCACTTTGTAGCTGTGTGACCTTAAGGAAATGCATTCACCTCTCTGAGGTCCAGTTTACACATCCTGAAACTGGGGATGCTAAACTCAGTCTGTGTGATAATTAATTGGAAGGTTTTGAACAGTTGTAACCCACTTTCTAATGATGAGGTATTTAAGGTAGAGAAGCGGGGAGGGAAGAAGAAAAAGGAAAAAAAGAAATCTACATGGAAACTTTATTATATATTTAAAAGGAATAGCAAATCGTACGTAACAGGTGTGTGGTTTCATGTGCAATCATATTTTTGATTATACTGTTATGAATCACCAGTTTTATTCCATAGATTAAAGATTAAATAAAAAATGAAAAAAATCCAAATTTTAAAAATACTTTAAAAGACCAGTTTTATTCCATAGATTAAAGATTAAATAAAAAATGAAAAAAATCCAAATTTTAAAAATACTTTAAAAGAGCAGTTTTTAACCATTTCTATATCGTGAACCCCTTTAGCAGTTTGGTGACAGCTACAGACCCATCTCAGAATAATGTTTCTAAATACATAATACAAAATGCATAAGATTAGAAAAGTAAGCTAATTATGTTGAAATCCAGATATCAAAATTTAAAAAAAGATTCACAGACCCCAGGTTAAGAAGCCTTTCTTCAAAAGAATGCTCTCTCTCCTCTCCATGATCCCAGGCCCTCTGTGCTTCAGTATCCAGCCTAGGTGAGATTCCAGAGGAAGCGAGTGTACAGTTGGGACTAGTGTTAGAGCTGGTTCCAGAGACTTGGCTTTGGATGCTCATTAATGCTGTCATGCTTAAGAGAATTACTCATGTTCTCTGAGCCTCAGTTTCTTGCTCTGTACATATCATAGGGGAACGAACCCCAGGTGTAGAGTCAAAAGCCCTGAGCCAAGTCCAATCTCTGTTTGCTGTGTAATCCTAGATTGCTCTTCTCTGGGGTTGTTTCTTTTTCTGTGTAATGAGAAGATAGGACTAGATGACCCTGGGATCTCTCCCAGCTCTAGATAGGTCCCATGACTCTATAATGAATTAGTACTGTCTAGTACTAGGGACACAAAAGACCACAAAGCACCCCTCCTGGTAGTGAGAGATGCCCCTCCTGTGACAAAGCTCCCAACACTTATCCAGAGTGGCCTAGAAAATGGCATGGTACCTAGGAAGAAGAGGGTCTCATACTCTAAGCTCCCAGGGCCCCTAGTTGCTAAGATAAGACAGGCATCACTATAATATTTGACTGGTCCTCCTCCCCACAGCCCACCCCCAATAACAAAGAGATTCTTCCACTAGTGGACTCTTAGGACAGCATTCCTCCAGACCCACAGAGTCCCAGAATGACTCATCTTGGCATGGTGACCACCAAGAACACTGATCTAAGACTTGGGAGGAGTGGTTATTTCATCTGCATGGGTCTACCCTCTGTTTGACTGAGAGCACACAGCCATGCCTTAGGAGGCAGCACCAAGACTTCTGGGTGTGTGGAGCTCCCCTTTAATCTGAGATGGCAAATGGAAGTGCTTTGTAAGCCACAAAGTGCATTCTCAATTCTAATTATTGCTGTAAGGATGAGTACCATGAAGAACACAGCTCAGTAACATGTTATCAGGGCATCTATGGAATCACCTGGTACCCAAAGCACTTCTTAATAGTGGCCTTCCTGGATTGCCCACTGAAGCTAAGGAGGCTTGCAAAGGGTAAACAGAGGATGTAGCGAGGAAGGAGGCAGGCAGGAAGCTCCTTGAGGACAGGGGCTGCTCCATTTTAGCCTATCATAGCATGTGGCACATAGGAACAGCTCTTTAGGAAGTGTTGATTGACTGATTGATACACAGTCTGAGGATCCCATAAGCCTCTGGAGAGGAGAGGTCATGATGATGACGATGATGACGATGATGAGAAGGATGAAGATGAGGAGGATGAAGATGAGGATGATGCAGATAGTGATTTGTAATTCCTTTGCCTAGCATAATGTCTGACACACACCAGCTTCTTAATAAAGCTTTTTTTTATTAACTGGCTTCAGCTAGGTCACAGAATGTCTGAGTTAGAAGGGTCCTCAGAGACTGTCTCATCCTATTTTACATAACAGTAATTCCCACTATCATGGCACAATCTTGTCCTGGCTAAGTCTTCTCAAAGTTCAATCCCCCCCCCCAGTTCCTTCCACCGCACAGATGGTATGAACCTGGAGCCATTTCCTATTTTGGCGGCCCTCATGAGGGTGGTAATGGACATGCCCAAGGTTCTCTGCCACAGCTTCATGTGTTCCTTGGATATTCCAGGTACAGTCTGCTTCATAATATCAGTATTTGGCTGATTGACAGGCAAGAAGATGTAAATCTGATCAATGATGGGTTTTGAGAAATGATCAGGGAACCTTTAGTTAGACTTCTTGCTGCTAGAAACCTGTGTGGGCCACAGTGAGCACATTGGCATTTCACCCCCAACTCTTACTTATTCAGGTTTTGGAAATGTCACAAGCAGAGACCTCAGAATACACCCCAATGGATCTGGGCAACCACTCAGGAAAGGATTGGTGGCCTCACTTTCTCATCAGTAATGCTGGAGCAGACTTTCTAAATTGCATCCATTTGTTAACTATTCACCTTTGAGAAGAGGAAATGTGATTAATCATTTTCAAGGGAGGCACTATCATGAATGCTTGGGTGCCAGAGAACCCTGAGCGATCAGGAATACCTGAGGGTCCTCACTAGCTGGAAATAGCACTAGACAGGCTAGGAGACACCAGTGCAAGTCTCTGCTCTGACATTTGTGACATTTGCAACAGGATGAGTCAAGGTATTTCTCTGAGAATCAGTTCTCTCATGGGTAGGATTGTGATGTTAATAATTCTTGTACTCTCACCTGATTGGGTGGTGTCAGAAGCATTTTTCAAAACTGAATATGCTACAGACATAGCTAAAATGTAAACTTCTTGAGGCCAGAGATTAATTATTGCCTTCCTGTCTGCACTGACTGGTATAGTACTGGCACATCGAAAGGGCTGCAGAAATACTGTCTTGCTTGATTGTACAAATGGGAATAATTTTTGTTATTATAAATTAGTCATTGCTCTACCTATGAGATATTAAAATGAGTCAAGAGAACATAAAATCATACAACGAAAACCAAAAGAATGTCTCAAATATACTGAACCAATTAAATAAACAAAGAGCATGCATGTGTTACGTGCCTTGTATTTGCCAGGCAGACCCTGTGTTTGGAATCAGGGATGTGAAGACAAGGCAGTCCCTGCCTTCTAGGAGCTTATCTCCTACTGAAATATCATAGCCAGAGCTAGGACAACATCTTGAGGTCAGCTGAGCCAACCCCACCGTTTACAGAGGTGGAAAGGGACAAGAAGGGATGTATCCAAGCTCACCGGATAAGTTAGTGGCTAAACCATGACAAAGAGGTAGGCTTCCTCACCTCTAGTTCAGTGTTCTTCATTGCTTCCATTATCAGAAGCATAGCTGGATTGGAGAATGCTTAATGATTCCTTTGTTTCACATGTTTCTCCTCCGATATCCACAAGGGCACCAGTTAAACCGTGCCTATCCATCACTGTTTACAAGGCGGGGATGAGGGGGCTCACGTGCAGGTTTTTAGGAATATTTCCAATTACCGTTGGTGTGCAGGGCACATATATTATGCAGATTGGACTACCTCCTAGCAATACTTGTGTCTTCTTTTGGGGAGTGAATGCAAATATAATGGCTGGATCTTAATTGCTGCCGTCAAGCTCTGATATCAGATTTATTGTTGGTGAATTTTGAAACCTTCATTAGCAGTTGGAAAAATGGTCCCAGTTTCCCATCTCCTCCCTGGAGAGATGGCGAGGGGAGCAAATGTTTTATAATCATGATTATCGGACTTTCTTTTGGGGGTCAGAAATGGGCATATGAATTTAGCAGACAACATTCCGAATGAAGCCCATGATCATCTCCTGATCTCAGTGTACAGCACTGGATTGGTTTAGCTTAAGGAAAAGAAGACTTACGAGATATTTAATCCAAAAAATTTGCCATGCAAGGGAGTTGGAAACTTTGTCAGTATTTCATAGATACTTCTATGAGTACGTTTTGTCTCTACCAATGAAATGCAAGCTCTTTGAGGGCATGGACTCTTTCAATTTTGTCTTGGTATCCCCAGGGCCTAGGAAAGTGCTTGGAATATCAGTGCTTAACAAATTCCTGTTCATTAGTAAAAAGGCATCTGCCTACATGCTGAAAAGTGTCAGTCTCAGATGGGTCACCAATTATCAACGCAGCTAGAGAATACCACCAGCCACAAGGCAGACAGACCATCAGACGTGACTCCAAAGTGCAGTTCTGGAAATTCTCTCTTGGTGAGCTTATCTTCTGCTGTTATTTTGAATATCATCTTCATGGGACTGTCACTCGCCTAGTCAAGAATCATCGATGGATCTGACTGGCTTCTAGGGTAAAATAAAACTTGAGTTTAGCACTTAACTCCCTATATAATCTGGCTCCAGCTGACTTCTCCAAGCTTCTTATAAATTACACCCTTTCACAAACTGCAGGTTGCAACCAAATTGGCATACTTGCACTCCCCAAACTACCTTTCTGTGCCTCTGTGGAGGAGCCCCATATGACTGGGATTTGCATTCTCTTCTTCACTACCTCTTAAACTCCTGAGCTTCCTTCAAGATTCAAGACAGGGAGCAGCACCTATGACAAGACTTTAGTGCTCTGATGGTCAATGCTTACTTCGTTCCTCTTAAATTATCACATATATACTTACCTGTTTATGTCTTCTAGCTCTATGAAGGACAGCTAGATGGCACAGTGAATAGAGTGATGGCCTTGGAGTCAGGGAGATTAGAAACTTTCTAGTCATGGGACCCCGGGCAAATCACTTAGGCTCTGTTGCTTCCATGTCCTCATCTGTAAAATGAGGCTAATAATGTCAGCACCTACCTTCTAGGGTTGTTGGAAGGTCAAATGAGATACTAATTGTAAAGGACTTAGCCCATTTCCTGGCACCTCGTAGACATCACAGAAAGCTTAGTCATTATTATTGTCTCTTCCATTAGACTACGAGCTCCTGGAGGGGAGAGAGTGTCCTTGCCTTTCCTTTCAATCCTCAGGACATAGCCCAGTGTTTGCCTAGAATAAATGCTTATTGACTGACTGCCTGACTTAGGCTGCCATTGAAAGCCCTCTATAACCAGACTCCAAGATATGTTTCTGGCCTCATTTTGCTTTAGGTTTCTTTACACACACTACGTTCTAGCCATTTCCTCCACAAATTCATCCCATCATTACCTACCTCCACATATCCAACTTCCCTTCCAGGAATATCTTCCTTCCTGATATCTACTTGCCCCATACCCTTCCCTGCCTCCAAGAGCCCAAGTGCCCCCTCCTCCATGAATCTGTCCTTGTCCCCCTCTAGTGGATGGTGATCTCTCAAACCCTTTCAATTGAGCAAACACTTGGGAAGTACCTTCCTGGATAAGACACTGTTAAAGGTGCTGAAAATACAAAGGCAAAACAAGGGGGGGAAAATGCCTAGTCTTTCCAGGGGCTTCCTTTTAATATGTGGACACAAGTGAACTCTAACACCCTAATAGATGTGTGATCTTCTAGACGCAAAAAGTCATGCCATAAGCATAGATCTCACCCTACCTGTACCTGTCCATTCCTTGTGACTCTTGTCTGCTCCCTCCTATAAATCCACTGAAAGGGTCGATCAAATTCCCCAGGGGCAAGGAAGGGTATGTCTTTTCTATATTCTTCTTTTGCCCTCAGTCTCCCTACCATCCCACCCACCCCTCTTTTTTTCTACCAAACCACTCCCATTACCATTTCAAAGAAGAGTGTATTAAGATTCTAATTTTAAAAAAATCTAATTCAGTCTCCCTTGTATGAATGTGCATACTTGCAGATATTTAGGGGCATTATTAAAATTATATTCTTAATTCATAGAAACTATTTTCTGATTGATTCACCCATTCATATTAATTTCCTCAAAATAGTCCAGGAACTTTTTAATTCTGTGCCATCTAGAAATAGTCCCTGTTAAAGCCTTTTTTTCGCATGTGATTTATCGGGGTTCAGCCTATCACCAGTTTAAAGATTCCAGAAGTTTGAGGTGACTAGATCCTAAGGGGAGCTGGAGGACTCCCTATAGCCCACCAGTAATCCTGGCAACATAAGCCTGTACTGTACATGTCTCAAGGGCAGACCCAGGAGGAGGAAGTGGAAGTTGTTGATGAGAAGGGGAGGCAAATTTCAGCTCAACCTAAAGAAGATTCATTTTACCAAAGACAGACACAAGGGGAATCGGCCATGCTGCTTTCAGGGGTACTGAATTGTCCACTCTGGGAACTTCTTCAGGAAAGGTTGGATGATTGTCTGTCTGTGATGCTGCAGAGGGGCTTCGTGTTAATGTTCCAGATGAACTAGATCACATCTGGAGCTCCTTCTGAGTCTGTGAGTCTATGATTTCAAATCCTAGTCATTCTCCTCTGTCAGATGGATGGTAACTTCCCTCTCCAATTACCATCGTGCATTTAGACACATACACACATACACATAAGTACATCTGTAACATGTGCATGTATCTGGCTGCAGGTGTATGTCCCTCATGGTCTCATATTCCAAAACTCATTCTTCACTCATCCCACAAAGGAGTTCTTACTGTGGATTCTCTCTAGTACAATCATTTCTCCAGATGATGGCTTCAATTTACCAAAGATGCTGAAATAATCAGCTAAAAAGATGTGGTAATTTCCAGATGCACAGTGGAAGATATGGTTTAAAAGTTGAAATGTAGAAGACTTGGAGGGATTAATGAACTTCAGGCTCAGGCACATCTCCTGGTCTGGCAAATAGAAAACAAGCATGGCATGTGGAATAAGGTATCTTTGGGTAGCACAGAGCCATAGAGTGGCAAGAGACCTGGGGATTTGGCCAGATGGTTCTTCCACATCCAACTCCCCAATAAGCCCTCTCACACCCATTCTTCAGGGCCTAGGCCAAATCCCAAGTGCTGTCATGCTGGAGGTGAAAGGCTCAAAAGACCTGGGTTCAAATCCTGACTCTGATACTTACCTCCTGGCTACTCTGTATATACAGATAGACAGAGGTACCTCATTATTTATATCCTGTCTTCCCCCTTTACTGGAATATGAGCTCTTTGAGAATAGAGATGTTTTCACTTTTTTATGCCCAGTACTTATCAAAAGTCACAGTGTCTGGCCTATAGAAGGGCTTGATAAATGCTTTGTATTATTTTAATTTTTTTTTAATTAATAAACATTGTTTTCCTCCAATTTCTCCCTCCCACTTGAAAAAAAGAAAGTAAACAACCCTTATAACAATATGCATAGTCAAGCAAAACAGATTTCCATATCGGCCATGTCCAAAAATGTGTGTCTGATTCTGGATCCTTGTTCTGTCACTCCTCAGTCAGGAGATGGGCATGCTTCTTTATCAGCAGGCCTCTCAAATTATAGTTGATCATTGCATCATCACAGTTCTTTAGTTTTTCAAAACTGTTTGTATTGATGGTTTGATTGACTGACCGTCCTGAGACCTTGGGTCAATCACTTGCCCTGGCTTCACATCCTCATTCATAGAAATATAACCACGAAGAGATTCTTATGGGATCTCAGGAACTCTTGGAGTTTTACTTTTGTGGTCCCTCAAATCCCCTTACCTCCTTCCCCATGAAGAGTTCGATATGAGAATGAGGAAGCACTTGGGAGACAAAACCTAAGGAATTGGAACTCCTACTGAAGGCTCTCAGGGCTGACCTCAGGGCTTTTCCTGAAAGCTGATTGGGTAAAGGAAGGGGTTGGGAGGAGAGTCCAAGGACACTGGATATCTTCTACCTGAGGGTATTAAGACTACTATGCCACTGGGGTTAGGACCTTAAAGGGAGAGTCAGGATACCCAAGAAAAATGTGTCACACATCCCAATGGGATCAATGGCCAGACATTAACCAATCTGTCCCTAGGAATCCCAGTGCCTGGAGTAAATTCAGCTGGTGTGCAGAAAGTCAGGACAAGGTTTTAAGGTATATCCTTTTGTGTCTGTAATCGAGGCAAAGAAAGCAACTGTGAAAAGAAGTGGAATTTGCCAAGAGAAGGAGCTATTTTTCAAACAACTAAAAATGTCCCCAAAGTCAATTGGGCTCTAGGGAAACTGATAAGTTCCCTCCTATTAGATGTTCTCTACTAGAGGAGAGATGCCCACTTGCCAGGAATGGGGTTCACGAAATGTGTGTGTGTGTGTGTGTGTGTGTGTGTGTATAATAGGCACCCCTCCACAGGGTGCCTTGTAATGGCACTCTTGCAAATGCTATGGACCTCTCAGAATAGTTTTGAAATGCATAAATTACAAAAGAAATAAATTATGTTGATTTTCAGCATCTATCTATATCTATCTATATCCATATCTCTATCAATCATAGCTCTAACTGTATCTAGCCAGATAGCTAACAGAAATTTCTGACCCCAGATTAATAACCTCTGCTCTTCAGTATTTTATTGTACAGGTATGGATTATAACAAATGCCCTGCGATGGTTCTCCAGTCCTGTCATTCTGAATTGAATCTAATTCATGATTAAAGTTATGGGATAGGACTTCTAAGATTTAGTCAAGCTATATATTTTTTAAAATTTTTTAATAAATAGCAGATTGTTAGAGCCAGAAGGGATACTATTGGCCTCCCATCTAGCTTAAACTTACTCCCCAATCCCCTGTATAACCACTTCCTACCAGTGGCAGTAGAGTATCTACTTGAAGCCTTCCAGTAAGAAGTGACTCCCTACTTCCTGCTCCAATCCTTTCCCCTTCTGTACAGTTCTCATCATTAGGAAACTGTTGATTCTCTGCCACCTTCACCCCTTCCTGTTCATTATTTCTCCTAAGGACAAGCAGAAAAAGTCTATCCCTCCTACCATGACAATTCTTCCAATGTTTGAAGACATATACACACACATATCTATCTATCTATGTATCTATCTATCTATCTATCTATCTATCTATCTATATATATATATATATATATATATATATATATATGTATGTACATATACTTTTCCCCAAGATAAACTAGTTCCTCCACCTGATGGTCATGCCACATGACTATAGTCCGGTCCCCTGCCTAGTGCTCTCCTACTGGCCATTCTCCAGGTTTCCTGGATTTCCTGAAATGTGGTCCCTTGAAACTAAACACAGTGTTCCAGCTGTCTAGAGAGGGAGGGTCCTACAGGCTCATGACCTCCCTAGTACTGGATACTGGGCTTCCCTTGATTCAGTCTAAGAAAATGATAGGTCCTCTATTGAAGTGTTGAAGTCCACTATAAAACCAAGATCTTTTTTTCTCAGATTTACTGCAAAATATTCATTTCTCCATGCCCACAATTAAATTATGAAGTTCAGTTTTGGAACAAGGTGTAAAACTTCATTTTCAATCTCATTCAATTTTACCATACCTCTTATTGGATGGAAAGCCAAAATCCCTTTCAGCTTGAAGATTCTGTTATTTAAAAACTGAAAAATATGAAATGATGAAGGCCAAAAAGGAGGCTGGAGTTCAGGCAGCCTGGTTTGGAGATGGACAGGAAGGGTCCATCATTAATGAAAAAACATCAATATGTGCCCATTCATAAATAAGTGTACTTTTCAAAGTTGAACTGAAGTGATATTCTCATGTTCACAGAGCTAGAAAGCACAATTGTCCCACCTCAAACATTGATTTTCTAGCTTTAAGACTTGACTTCTAGTCCCTCCACTATCCATGTACAGTGTATGTGTCATATGTAATATGTATCATGTTGTCCTGTCCGTGTGATATCATATGTCAAAAACATTTCCTTTCACAGTTTCATCTATTCCATACAAGAGGTAAACATGCAGTACTGGTAGCTAAAGGGTGATCTGCACCACTCTCCTTCAGCTCCTGACCAAATCTACTTCCCATCCAGTTTTTAGAAGCCATTGCCTACTGTGGAACTTTTGAGGTGTTCTCTCTGTCTACACCTTGCCTAAGCTTTGATTTATCTTCTTCCCTCACTTCCACATCCCTTAGGTTCTTCTGAGGATCCAAGCCCCTGGGACATAGGAGCATGCTGTGCTCATTCAGCTTATCTCAAATCCAGGGTGAGTGAGTGTTGACCCAAGGATGTTGCCTCAAGGAAGCCCCAGGTACTTTCCATAACGTACACACAGATACACCCTCAAGCGTTGCCCCTAGACAGACATCATTGCTGAGGATGGTGAGTTCTGAAGACTTTATGAGGTAGAGAATAAGTTAGTGGGCACCAACATGCCCTCCCTGCATGACACTACTCTGGAAGGTGAGACATGAAGGCTAGGACCCTGCCAATCATCCTGTGGCCCATGTGACAGGCTCTGGGGAATTGAACCCAGCTGGGCCACCCAGCCTCCCCATGAGGCACTGCCCCCTCTTTCCCACACTGTAAGGCTAAGACCCTTCTTTTGTGTCTTACTGCCACCACCTTTCCTGGACTTTGGGATTCTTATCTGATGGAACCACAGGCTGACTCAATTGCCTCATACACGCCAGCTTTCCCCATTCCCCTCAAAGAGGCTTCTCTTCTTCAATGCACAGAAGTATCTGAAAAAAGGGTTTTACTAGATACTATGTGACTCTAAGTCACTTAAGATCTATAAGCCTCAGTTGTCACATCTGTAAAATGAGACAGCTAGAATAATTGATTTTTAAAGACCTTTCCATCTCAGAAGCTGGGGGTTTTCCTGGATCTTCTCCTTTTAAATCTTACAAACTCAATGGCCCTTTACTCCTTCCCAGAGCGTATTCACAGGGCTGCTCTTCTAAGAATTATTCCAGATTTCACTCTCCTAGAGCCAATTACTTCACTGTGCCCATGACGGTCTCCTGCCCTACTGGGAATCTGCTTCACCAGGGTTTAACTCTGGGTACAGAAACTCAAGCTTTGAGTTATCTCTGCTGAGACTCATCAATTCTCTGGGTCTTCAGGGCTTTTGCCTTACTAAGGCCAGGCTCCTGGAACAGTGGACAATGTGGCTTTGCCCTTCAGGAGGCCCCACCTGGCCCCTTGATGAGGTGGTCTGTGCTATCCCTGACACCTTCTCTATCTCTTCTGGGGTTAGAGCATGGCTCAGAGAACCTGGCAAGCTGCAGATTCCCAGTACTGCCAGTAAAGATACAATCCATCAATGAAGATTTATTAAGCTTCTACTATGTGCCAGGACCTGGGGACACAAGCACTAAGGTGAAATTGTCCCTGTCTTCAAAGGAACTACATCATACTGGCCATGGACGAGTGGTGATGCTAGTAACTCAGGGAATCAGCAAAATGCTCATGTGGGAGATGGGGCTTGAACTGAGCACTGAAGGAAGCCACATGTTTCTAGACCCAAATGTGAGAATGGAGGGCAATCCAGGCAGGGGGACAGCTTGTATAAAGATCTGGAGGTAGGAAATGTCATGTTGGTGTCAGGAACAACTGGTAGGCTAGTTTGGAGACAAAAACCAGACAATGACCCCTTTCATTTCTAACATTCTCCTTTGGGATTTGTGTCTAGAAGATACTAGAGGACTCAGCCAGGTGGTAGAAAGCAGCCATGCCATGTATTTCTAAGGGTTCTATGAGTTCTCAGGCATTTTCTGACCCACAAAGACTCCAACCAAGGCAAGAATAAGAAGCATTTGGCCAAAGGTGAGTGCCTATTCCTATTGCATGCTGGTTCACAAAGCACTTTCCTGGCAACAACCATGTGGCATAGAGGCATCTTATAAATGAGGAAACTGAGGCATGAGGGAATCATGCCCTCCCCAGGTCAGATCACTAAATGGGGGGAGGTGAGAGCCTAACTTTTTGGCCCTGAGACTAGTATTCCATCCAACAGGGCAGGGCAGGCTGGCCCTGACCTCCACACTGCAAATGTTTAGGTAAGAAGGAATACAAAATTGTCCCACAGGGTTCTGGATAGGAAGGAATACAAACCTCTGCAGCAGAGATTTTTTTTTGAAGTGGAATCATTTGCTTTCTCTGCCTCCAACCCACCCCTTCAATTTCTTCCTCTCTCAAAAGTGAGGGAAAGTAGATTTCACAAGGACCTTTGGGAAATATAAAGTCGAACCATTCTGGAATAACTAGGGGAAAGGAGTTCAACAAGCAATTGAGGCTGATGGTAGCAGTCGTTTACCTGGGGAACAAGGTAGGGGCAGTGCCAGGCTTAGCCCTGGGCATTTGTCTATGGAGGTGGGGGAGAGGAGGGGTGCAATTGGATTTGAAGCTAAAATGGACCATGGGGACAGCCAGTCCACCCGCTTACATTAAAGCACACAAAAGGGGAGAGATGTACAAGGTTGCTGAACCAGGATTTGAACTTTGGTTTTCTGCCTCAGAATGCACTGCTCTCACACCACACAAAGGACACCCACTCCCACCTCCATCTTGAGCTGTGTCTCTCTTGATGCTGAAGGTACAACACATGACTAGGGGACCTTGTTGGGCACAGTATGGAGAATGCGTCTGCTGAGGGATGGTCAGAATACCACCAGCTCTTCTGATCATTGTGAACACTCAATGGGGCCATCTTAGCACCTCTGTGACCATAAGAGCCTTTTCAGCTCTCTTGGCCTCAGTTTTCTCATCTGCAAAATAAATGGGCAAGGCCAGGTGGTCTTGGGCTTCCTTCCAGTTCTAGATATGTGATCCTAAGTCATTTCATCATTTCAGGGCTCAGGTTTTCTGTTCTGTGCAGTGAGGGGCTGGACCACAGGGCATCTGAGCCCCTGGGGCAATGCAGCTCAAAGCCAGTCCTGGATAAGTATCTACTTCAACTGAGAAGGCCCAGCTGACTCTGACATTCTAAAAATGGGTCTCTCTGGAAATAGCTTCTTGATCCTTGTCACAAGCCCCACCTACTAAGCCAATAGCCTTCTAAACACAAGCAGAATACTCTGTTATTTAAAGTAGTGAGGGGCAGCTAAGTGGTGTGGTGAGTAGAGTGCATTTTGGAGTCAGGAGGACCCGAGTTCAAATCTGGTCTCAGATACTTGACACATTTACTAGCTGTGTGACATTGGGCAAATCACTTGGTCCCGATTGCCTTGCCTTTCCCTCCTCCAAAAAGAAAAAGACAAAAAAAACTGCTAAAAAAATACCTTTAGAGTAGCATAAAGAATATGGGACGGATATCATGTGCCAGTCCACCACTCCCAATCTTACAGAGTGGAAGATTGAGATCCAGTAAGGAGAAATGTTCACCCCTGCCTCAAACAATGTCTCCAAGTGAGTGCACTCTCAAGTCTGTTCAATGGAAAATCCATTCCTTTCACATGGTCAGTGCTGGTTAATTGCCATTACTGTTGGTTTTGCACCCCCCCCCCACACACACACACCCTCCCAAACATCTGATTACTGGTTTAAGAAACTCTCAATGAGCAATCTCCCTTGACCAACACAGATTAGCACCAATTTACAGTCATAGAGGGCTGCCTGGGAGATCAAGTAGTTAAGTCATGGGCCCAGGGTCACACATTCAGTATGGGTCAGAGGCTGGGCTTGAAATCAGGTCTTTCTAACTGAAGCCCCCTCTCTTTTCAGTGCACAATGCTGTCTTTAAAAGAATGCCCATGTTATAGATGGGGAAACTGAGACCCAACGAAGATAAGTAATTTAAGTCAGCCCTGATTCTAGTGCCTGTTTGCATCCCCCAGGCCTGGACTGTTACAGCTGCCTGCTGGTGGGTCCACCTGCCTTGGGTCTCTGCGTTCTACTCCATCTTCCACTCAGCTGCCAAAGGGATTTACCTAAAATACAGCTCCACCACATTATCTCTGCCCTCTCCCCCACTCAGTAAATTCCAATGGCTCTCTAGTATTTCCAGTTTCTATTTGTTCACAGCTTAGCCTCTTTCCATTTTTTTAGTTTTCTTACACTCTACGCCTCCTTGCTTTCTATGAACCAGCAACACTAGCCTTCCTGCTATGCCTTTAATAGGTGACCTCATCTCCAAACACCATGCCTTTTCAGTGACCATTTGCCATCCAAGGAAGGATTGCCCCCATCCGCTCAGCCTCCTGGATTGCCTGACTTCCTTCATGATTCAGCTTAAACTTCACCTTCTGCAAGAGGCAGAAATAATAGTTAAAAATGCCCCCCTCCCCAAATGACCATCTATTTGTCTGTTGTATCTCCCATTGGTATGTAGGATCCTTCGACTCAGGAATTGTGTTTCTTCCTTTGATTTCATTTCCAATGCTTGAATTTAAATAAATGGTTGTTGACTGACTGACCTGCTCATAAAATTCATTTTTATACACAAATACAGCCCTAGTGCTTGAACCAGGAAATGATGAAGCAAAACACTAGAACTGTAGATTAATATTGCTAATGAATATTCATCCAAAAATATAAATATAATCCTACCCCAAAAAAATCCTAAAGAAATTTATCCCACTTCCCCTCCCCCCACAATACACCCAAGTCATTCTCTATGTGCTAGTTAGAATTATAGCCAGCTATGCAAGAATGGCTAGACATTGGGAAAACAATTAACGGAATTATATTAGAACATTCCAAACTGTGTGGTTTAGCAAAGTACAGCACATGCTAAAAAATCTCAAAAAGTGTAGGACTAGGATAGCAGGGACCCTTTTTATTGATGACATCTTTTTCTAAAACCAAGACCTGGTGTTATATGCCAATGGTAAATACTAGCAGCTTCCCCGCCCGCCCCCCCCCCCCCTGCAAAAAATGCAGAAGCAAAGCAAGGCTATCCGAACCAGTCATTTGACATATTCTAGAGATGGTGGCAGTAGAAACAAGAGAAAGAAATTAAAGTCATAAATACAGGCAAGAGGAGACAAGATGATTCCATTTGCTGATGACATAGTTTACTTTGAAAATCTTAAGGAATCAGCAGAGAATCTAATTGAGACAATTAATAGCTTCAGTGAGGTAGAAGACTGAAAAAAGAATTTTATGAAGGCAATGGCATTTCTATATAACAATAAAAAGAAATCTGGTAGTGAATCATGACATTCAGAATAAGTACAGAATGCATAAAATACATAGGAGTTATTCTACAAAGGCCCCACTCACTACCTCTATAGACACAATTGCAAAATTTTCTTTAAAGAAATGAGAACCAACTTTAGTAATTAGAGGCATATTTCTTGTTTATAAGCAAACCATTCCAACAGAATAAAAAGCACAATTCTGCTAAAAGAAATGAATAGATTTAGTGCTATCAGCCTAGCATGATGGTATTTTCAGAGCCCCTCCCCCAAAAGAAATAAATTATAAAAAAATCTAATAAAGTAATTAATAAGTAGGACTGAGGGTAGGTGACTTTGTGTTGCAGATTTCAAACTTAAGCAAAGTGCCAACTCATCAAGCTGGTACTTTTTAATAGAAAAATAGATTAAAATGACGATAATCACTCTTCTATAAACTGCCCTTAAGATGGGCAAAGAGTTGTATATATGTTACCTCATTGAATCCCCACAGCAACCCTGGAAGGTAGATGCTGTCAGAATTACCATTTAACAGATGAGCTAACTGAGACTCGAGTTTCAGTGACAGGGTCACATAGCTTTTAAGTTTCTGAGGCAGCTCGTCCAGACTCTGAGACCAGTACTCTTACCCACTATGCGACCTCGTTACTACACAAGGAAGAATCAGAAATACTTGAACTCAATAACCTAGTGTTGATAAACCCCAAAATATGTTATCTACCTAAGAACAAGGATTACTGGGCAAACTGGAAAGCAACCTGGCAGAAATTAGGTTTAGACCAATGTCCTACAATGTATAACATAAAAAAATCTCAAAATGGATGTGACTTGAATATTAAAGATTGCTACTAAATATTAATCTTACTGAATATTAAGGTTTACTACTCAATATCAATATTACTACTAAAATATTGATGGGAACATGATTAAGTACTTTTCCCAGCAATGGTGAGGGGCTAAATTGTAAGCCAAAAAGGGTTAGAGGAGGAGGGAAAAATCTGTATTAACATCTCTTATGAGGCATTGATCATCAAGATACATAAACAACTAATAACATATATGATTAAATACATAATTGGTCAAAAGATATGAATTTAAAAAGAAAGATTTGAAAACTCTCAACAACCATGCCAAAGGATCATCTAAATCACTAAAAATAAGAGAAATACAAATCAAAAGTATTCTAAGGTTTTTAATATCCCAACCAGCAAAACTGACAACTATAGGGATAGCAGATGTCAGAAGGCTAGTGGAAAGTGAGCACACTAGCACACTATTCTTGGGGCTGTGAATTTGTCAGATCTTCTGCAAAGTAATTTGGAATTATGTGAAGTCTATAATTAAATGTTCCTACCCTTTGAACCAGAGATCTCACTGCTAGACACAACTCCTATGAGGTCAATTCCAAAATAAAGGCCCCATATACACCAATATAGGAATAGAAGCATTTTAGTAGCAAAAACAAAACGGAATGGAAAAGGCATTTTGAAAATGCTTATTATGTGACCAGATTGGTGCTACATCCTGAGGCTACAAATGGAAAAACAAAACTGTCTCCACTTTCGAAAAGCTCCCATTATAATTGGGAGACACATGGAGGAGAGTTCAGCTACAGGGTGAATGAGAGGGTCCAGGGGTCCTTAAGGTTCAAGAGCAAAGAAGAAAATAATGGTGTGAACATCTAGTTCAATCCCTCAGCCAGGGGACCCCAACTCTTAGGAAGGCGTGATCCTCATGGAATCTAAGCAAGAAGTAGTCTTTAATGTTGAAGGAAGGCTTGCATTTCTGGTCAGCTGATCTCACCCTCTGGTGAATAGTGGTGTGAATCTGAGTAGGAGAGAAAGGATCTGGAATGACTAGAGGATGGGAATCAGTATGGCTTAATATTCAAATTGGGGCTGTATATTAGGAAGGCAGAATTTATGATTTCAAAGAGAATCTCATATGTGCCTAGAAGGTCCGGAACCGCAAGATATAAGGAATTCTCTAGGCAGAAGGCAAGAGAACTAAAGCATGTATTTACACTCCACAATAACAAGCCCACAAACTAGCATCCCCATTTTGATATTTTCATCAAAAGCTTCCAGGCCCAATAAGTCCACCTCACAAGGGTAACCAGGAGGCCACAGAGAAGCGAGATGGTATAAGGCAAAATCGTATACATGCTTCCCCTCTACGGTAAGAAGATTACCCACTAGCCTCTAGTCAGCTCTGCTACCGGCAGCTCAGCTTCAGCTGTAGGCATCTCTGGCTCCAACCGGAAAAGGAAAGGAGGATCTTCAAGCTGTCCTCTCCCCTCTTATAGAGTTTTTGACATCATCAAGAGCCGCCTGAACGACCAGGGCCGATTGGTTCTTAACTCGGCCCCTCCCCCTAGCGTAGACCATGTTAACACACCTCCCCTCAGCCAGCACTACAACTCAACACAGGAAGCTCTGGTCCTGCCCCAGAAGAGCAAGCCCCAGCGTCCAGGGAAGCTCAACGAGGTGAGCTGAGTCATTCAAAGAAAACAAAGTCCATTCTGGCTACACTCCACCCCTCACAATGTTCTAGGATGCACAATCCAATCATAATTCAAATTAAATTATATATCCTAGAACATTGTGATCCAATTATGCAGGAAACTAAAACATATCATTCACAATAAAGCAAAACATATCATTCAGTGACATTCCCAAATATTGGTTTACGATTCAAATGTGATCCACCCCTAGATCCCAGCCAGATAATCTCTTCAATCAATCATCCCAAAATAATTATTAATAATTAAAATGTCCACCCCTAGATCTTCGTATCCATTACATAGGATCAATAATATCATAACAATAAAACAATATAGCAAGGATAACACAAAATAAGTACACAGAACACTATCATCATTCCCCCCCCCTCAAACAATTGGGGTTCAAAATCTTGGGGTAATGGGTGAAGGTCTCATTTTCCATAGCTTCTTCTTGCTGAAATTGGATGTAGAGGTGTCGCTGCCCCAAAGAGTCCCATTCCAGAGTTCAGTTCTTTAGCGAGCTGGCAGGAATTCCAAGAATGCTACATGCTTAGGCAGTCACCGGAAACTGCAGGGTGCTTAAACCTGCAGGAGACAGAACTAGCGACAAGGTTAACTAAAACAGAGAACAAAAAGAGTAGGCAAGTATGGGCTATTATCCTTCAAATAAAATCATCTCCAGTTTAGTTGAAATTTCAGTTATGCAGAGATCCAATATCAGAGCCAAACTCAGATGGGAAATGTTTCTTTTTAAACGGAACACAATGAGGAAACTAAGCCAAGAAGATCCCACCCTAGATGGAGATCAGGATTGTCCTCCCAGCCTCTCCCCAGATGTACAAGGGAAACCAGGAGGATGCCATCCTAGATAGACTAGGATTGTCCTCCCAGCCTTTCCCCAGATGTACAAGCTTTCATCCGTTAATCACACAAGGTCACCTTCCCTCTGAGTGGCTTGTGTCAATTACCAGCATCAGCCATACCTGTGGAATCTGTGAATCTAATATTATAGCCCTATTCATGGTAAAATATATGGTTCAGGGGTACGATTTGGTAATTATCTTCCCCTGAATAGACAACTGTTACAGTGTTGTTCTTCCCATGGGCTATGACTTCTGCAGCCTTTAGAATATCATTGGGCTTCCGTTTTACCCATACCTTAGCTCCCAACTTTATTCTATCAATGGAGCAAGCCCCTTTTGCCCCTCTAGTAGTTATTTTGGGAGGAGCGTCAGTTTTCACAAAGGGTATTTTTTCACAGGGGATAATAATCACTTGAACTATCCTATCATTCCTACCAAATTGTACAGATTTTTCACTCAAATTCTGGAGTGTCACAACAATTTCTTTTTGATAATTCGAATCTATCACTCCAGCCAATACATGTATTCCTTGAGCTGCTAATCCTGGTTTAGGTAATATCCATCCAAAATGATTCTTGGGGATTCTCATACATAATCCAGTAGGGATTTTTCTTATCTCTTTCCTATTCAACCTAAAATTCTCTATAGAATGTAAATCATATCCTGCTGAACCAGGTGTTGGTGGACATGGTAGGGGGACATCTTCCTTTACAATCCAAAATTCAATATTTTGGATCTCACGTGTTTGCTGTTCTCTAATCTGCAAATTCGGGGTCATCATTCTGGCTAGAGGTGTACTCCCACTAAGGGCCTATTATTCAAATTACGTAATGCAATAGACAAATTATCTTTCCAATGTCGATATGAATTATTAGAGCTTAATTTTCTCAGCTGTTCTTTCAACAATCCATTCATTCTTTCAATCAGCCCACATGCTTGTGGGTAATATGGAATATGATATATCCATTCTATATTATTCAACACACAATATCTTTTCACTTCTTTGCCCTTGAAATGTGACCCATTGTCACTTTGAATCTGCATTGGGGTTCCATAGTATAAACTAGGGTTTTACAGGTGTTTTTCTGAGTTGTGTCCTTATAAGGACAAGCCACTAGTACACCTGAATAGGTGTCAACACATGTATCGAGCTTTTGAGGAAGCAAAAGCTGCTATACCGATATTGCCTCAAAGTAATTACTTCAGAAGGTTCGGGCAAAGTGATTGGATCCATCTTGATTTTCTCCACTAAGACTGCATTAATGCCTATTTTCCTCACAGCAAATTGGTATTTCCCTTCAGGTAAATTTAAGGTCATACCCTTCAAAATGTCTATTCCAATGATGTATTCAGGAATAGGCACAATAACCACACTATATTCTTTCTTGGGCAACTGTCCAATTTTCATGATCAATTTAACTTGTCTGGCTGATATTTCAGTCCCTCCTAGTCCTGTGATGGTAGTAGGAGTTCCATGGCTGAATTTGTCTGGATTCCCATAGATAAGGGTGGCCTCAGCCCCAGTGTCTATTAATGCCCTAGTTACTGTACTTGACCCATTTTTCCAATATATGGTCAAGTTAATGTGAGGTCTGCAATCCAGCTTATGTATTTCCTTAATTGGAGCTGGGGCCTGGCCTGTTTCCTAGTATTCCCTAGCATGTGATTCACTTGGGTATGAAGGTTCACCATCTGTAGCATTTGCAGGAGCAGTTCTTATTTCCCTATCTCTCCTGTTATCGAGTCCTTTATCTTGATACATCCTGTACAATTCATTGGTTGGAAGGCCATCTATCATTTCAAAACCTACCCCTGCTCTCAATAGAGCAGTGAACATTTCTTTTCTTGTCACTCCATTTTGGCGCCAAGTTTGCTGGCTATTCACCCTTCTCTCTCGAGGAGATCTATCCCTTCCCCAGTCTCCTAAGTCATATAACTGTAAAATCTTATTTATCACCTCCGTAAGATGGGTCCTTACTTCCCCAAGTAACAGATTCAAAATTAGTTGTTTATAAGCAGGGGGAGCTGTCCTAATTATTAAATTCCTATGAGGGATTCCTATGGGATCATTGTAATATTTGTCTGCAGTTCCTGTCATAATAGCAGTCTTCATTACCTCCTCCTTTAGTCTCATGATACAATCTTTAAGTGAATACGAGGATCTGTGCTCAGTGGGCCACATAGAATCATTAGTATATCTCTTATTGCATCCCGCAGCAGCTGATGCCAACACAGTAGTCCTGCTAGCATCATCTCCTCGCTGATGATGTTCCCTAAAAGCTTGCTGAACTAGAGGATCGTGGCTGATACCTATGAATCTCATATAGTCCCTCTTATCTACTAATATTCCACCAGCCCCTTGATCACTGAGCCTTACCATCCAAGATATTAATGGTTCTCCTACTGTTTGGCTGAATCTACTCAAAATATCTGTGACCTCTTGTGGTGAGAAATCTTCCTGAAATTCCCTCGTAACTAAATTGCCACCTCAGGTTTCTGTCCTCCTCCTCTCTACAGGACGAACGCTTGTCTGAGTATTTAACCATCTCCCATTCTCTGTGTGAGGGATGTCCTGAACCCTAGTAGCGTTTTCTGTCTCAGCACCTAACATTGTCTCATTTTCCCCCCACTTGCTTCCCCTGCCACCATGGCAAGGACAAAGCAGGCAGTCAGGCTTGGTCTGGGCTGAGTTGGGATGCATTCTTGGCTTATTTGGCCTCCTGTTGCTCCTAGCCACATTAATAGAAAAGTTCTCATCTGAGTCAGTGGGTTCTTGAGCAGCAATTTGTTCTCCTTCTATCTGAGATTCCTCTTCTTGCTGTGGGATAGGAGTGGCCCCATCTCTTTCACTTAATCTCAAACGTTCATATACTAGCCGGTAGGCTGATAACACTATCCAGCTTTGCCTAAATAGTGATGCCCCTGACTGAATCCCAACCTCTTGTAAACACCTTTCCAAATCCTTAGGATCTCCTCTCTGTAGCCTTGGTTCCCAGTTTTCACAGGGTCCAGCTTTTTTAGCCAATTGCTTTGCTAAGGAGGAATAAAATGGATCCTCCCACCCTGGGATATTCATCTCTTCCTCTGAAGTTCTTCTGCTTCTGAATAGAGATCTTATATCTAGCGATCCCATCCACCTCGTCACCAAATATATTAGGAAGGCAGAATTTATGATTTCAAAGAGAATCTCATATGTGCCTAAAAGGTCCGGAACCACAGGATATAAGGAATTCTCTAGGCAGAAGGCAGGAGAACTAAAGCATGTATTTACACTCCACAATAACAAGCCCACAAACCAGCGTCCCCATTTTGATATTTTCATCAAAAGCTTCCAGGCCCAATAAGTCCACCTTATAAGGGTAACCAGGAGGCCACAGAGAAGCGAGATGGTATAAGGCAAAATCGTATACATGCTTCCCCTCTACGGTAAGAAGATTACCCACTAGCCTCTAGTCAGCTCTGCTACCGGCAGCTCAGCTTCAGCTGTAGGCATCTCTGGCTCCAACCGGAAAAGGAAAGGAGGATCTTCAAGCTGTCCTCTCCCCTCTTATAGAGTTTTTGACATCATCAAGCGCCTCCTGAACGACCAGGGCTGATTGGTTCTTGACTTGGCCCCTCCCCCTAGCATAGACCATGTTAACACACCTCCCCTCAGCCAGCGCCACGACTCATCACACAGGAAGCTCTGGTCCTGCCCCGGAAGAGCAAGCCCCAGCGTCCAGGGAAGCTCAACGAGGCGAGCTGAGTCATTCAAAGAAAACAAAGTCCATTCTGGCTACAGGCTGCTGGAGGAAGGGGCCTTATGTTAATGCAATATTCTCCAAGGGACACTTTCTCATGTCCAGGGATAGGAATGCCAATGTTTCAAAAAGCTATGACTTCAGCTACACACATACTCGTCCGTCATCTACGTAAGCCATTGATTCCTGGGAAGGCCTAGTTAACATTTTGATCTGAGGGTGTTTTGAAGTATATACCTTAAAATATGTGTGTTTATATAAAATACAACATTGACCTTCAATATGATTTGTTTTTAAGTTTGAATACTGTGATGTAACTTATTTAGAAAATATTGTAAAAATGAAAAAGGCTGGATTTCAGTCATTATATAAATATATATGCATATATATGAAGATCTATATAAACACATACACAAATTTGTATGTATTCCTATGTGTGTACATGGATGTGCATATGTATATATACATACATTTGTATATGTATATGTACATGTATGTTTGTGTCTATGTCTATGTGTATAGTAGAATGAATGAAAATGTCCAGGATGTGAAGATGGGAGGGTCAGAAGGGACTGGACCCTATAGCTGTAGAGAGACTTCACAAACCAATGAAATCTTGGAGCTTCCTAAGGAATTATAGGTTTTAGTAACCACAGACATTGTGAGAAGTGGGGACCCAAGTCAGGAAGGAGACAGGCCAGAGTTCTTCCCACCAGGGCTCCCTTCCTCTTCCCTTTAATCTGTCACTGCTATTCTTTGCTTTCTTTCAAAAAGACACCAGAGAACAGGAACCAGGTTGAATGAGACTGGAATGAACTGCCTCTGGACAATCACTCCTGATTGTCAAGTGAACTTTAAGTGGTGATTGGTGGGGATTTTACAGGGGAGATTTGTGGCTTGAGTGTTCATAGGTTAGGTGACTTCAAAAGTCCCTCCTAAATCTGAAATTCACTGGAGGACTTCAAATTGGGGAGAATATTTCTGTTTGATGGGGAATGGACTGAATGCTGTCAGGTCCTGTTCCCCCTCTGAGATGCTAGAATATCTCACTTTTAAAAATCACCTGAAACCACATCTTTATATTTAGTGCATTTCCAGGTCCCACCAATGGTCATTCCTTTTTGCCCTCCCTCCCTCTCTCCTCTAGCATTAATGTTTCAAGCAGACCTCTTCCTAAATCTCCCATCAGAAACACAGGTCCTAAAAGCTTCCTATGTACATCACAGGATTCTGAGGCAGAATAAAATTACCAGGCTTGAAAAAATGAAATCAATAAATAAAACCACCCCTCCCTTTCTGAGGACCCTAGAAGCCCGCAAGCTCATCCACCTCCTGGTGTTTTGACACCTCTGATTTCCTCCACTCGAGTTTGCTCATCTTTCCATCAGATCAAAATCCCAATATTTTGATATTTCTCTGAAGTGAACCTTTCAAATCTTCCCTCAAGTTTTCAAGTTGGACTGAATTTAATTGGCATTGAAGGAGTCCATACCACATGTCTGATAGCAGGAAGCTGGTATGTACTTAAGAGGGGTTCTTCGACCAGGAAGTCCCATTGTCAGGTATACACGGCTGGCCGTGGATGTTTTTAACATTTACTTCCTCCTCTCATTAGAGGATAGCCATGCCATGGTACTTCAGGCCCCCGAGGAGAGGACACAGACTGCTGGGCTTGCTAACAAACAGCCTGTCAGTCAGAGGGGGTAGGTTTTCAGCAAGCCGAGGGAAGTACACCCACTTGGCAGTGGGGTGAGCTGTGTAAAGTTTGCATGAGGTGGCAGCACATAGGGAGGAAGACTTCCACCCATGGAGCCTTGCATTATGCAAGGTCTGCACAGGGGAGAACACTTGCTGTTCTCCCTTCACCCCCCACTTCACACCTTATAAATGATGGATCAAAACACCCCGGCTCCAGCAGATATCTGGTTGTGCCTCTCTCCTCTTCAGGTAATTGAACAGCCCAGGTTTGGATCAACCACATTTTAATGATGTGCTGAGAATATGTATGTATGCATGAGAGGGACTGGCCTGCTGGGAACCCCAGGCCCCCCACTTTCCTAAGCCAGTAGGCCCCCTAGCTTTGCTCACTGATGCTGACACTGAGGTGTTGGAGCCCACCATCATCTTTCTCTTCATCTGGCTCCTCCTGCTCAGTTCTCCCTTTGTGAAGGGGGAATCAAGGTTTCCCTTCTCCCTAGACCCACTCCCTAAAATCAGCACAGGACACAGCACTCCTGCAAGTTTACAAAATGTTCCTGTTGCTCCATGCTATGAAGAAATGCACAGGTGTTCAAAAGGGTCACTACAGGGACTAGTTACAGAACCTTAACTTAACCCTTGATTGGCCATGCAGACACTGAGAGTGCTTGGCTTCAGGCTTGCCATTCCCCTCCCCCCCTCCTGGACTCTCTTGTGACCAAAGGTTTTCTCAGGGTCTTTTGCCCAGAGCCAGATTGCCAAATCTGCTAATAGAGATGACTTAAGGTCTTGAATTCTCTCACATTACCCCCCACATGTTTTCTAGGTGACACGTTTTTCCAACAAAGTTTGTTACCATCATTGCAGGTGGGGACACTTGCAATTTCATTGGCCTGGGAAGGTGCCGATGAGGATACATCTTTTACCAAAGCGCATTGGGCACTTCCTTCCACATCTATGGTCTTGAAGAAATGGCTCAGACTCTACTAAATTCAGTGACTGGCCCAGGGTCACAGAGGCAGGCTCCTGAAGAGCAGGATTCCAATGCTCCCAACATTAAGTTCAGCACTATCCACTATCCCCACACTACCTCTCTTCAGCATCCTATGAGCTCAGTGCTGGAGTGGACTTCAAAAGCCATCTAATGGGGAAAACCCCACCCGAGACAGCATCCCTGAACAGCATCTGCTGAGTGTCCCCCAACAGTACTCTGAAGACGGGGAACTCTAGCTCTTAAAGCCGACCATGCTGCTTCTGACAGCTCTAACTGTTGGATGACACTGAGTCACTTGCTCTCCACTAGCCCCCATTTCATTCACTGCATCTGAGCTGAATAAGTCCAGTTTCATATGGTAAACAACATTTCAGCTCCTTGAAGACAGTTATTATGCCCCTTCCTCTCAATCCTCTCCATTTTCTTTGATTGAACCAGGCATGCTCTATGGGGCATTCTCCACGTTATCTATGTCCTTTCTAAAACATAGTCCGTGACCTGGACGCCAAATGCAACACTGAGAGCATTAACTGGGGAGGAGGGGGCTGCCGTGTCACCCTGCATAGTTTGTTGCCTAGATAAATCTTCCTAGTTTTGAATTTGTCACATCTTTTGTGTTTTTTAACCAAGTGTAGAGCATTGTATTTATTGCTATTAATTTATATCTTAACATTTTGACCTTTATGCTAGTTTGTGGGAAATTTTTATGGATATTCTCTTCAATGTGTTAGTGATTCTCAAAATATTTTGAGAAACTACTTCTTCGATCTGACTCTAATCATGATTGTAATAGTTGTTTCTTCACCCTGTAAGAGAAGTTCTCTGCCCCCCATTGTCCTCTGCTGTTTTCTAGCCCCCATTTCACCCATGAAGCCATGGTCACCATTATTCTTCAGCTGAGACATTCTCTGCTACATTTCCTGAAGATTGTGGTTTCTTCCACAGTCAAAATTTGAACCTCCTCTTGGCATACTCTCAGGAAAAAAATACTTCTCGCTTTGGATTTAGTCTAGTCTTCAACACATTGGCAGAGCTGTGATGCCAGAGAGAGACTGCCAACAATGAGTGAAACAGGTAGTATGGTGTGATGGGATAAACATTGGCTGAGGAACCAAGAGATCTATATTTTAGTGCTAACTCTGCCATTTCTAGATGGGTATCCATGCTCAAGAAACTTCACTATCCCAGGCCTCAGTTTCCCCATTTGAAAAATGACAATAATGATACATGCCTGTTCTTTTTTTATAAGCCATAACTGGTCCTCAGTTTCCTTATATGTAAAATGAAAGAATTAGATAACATGATTCATGAGGCCCCTTTCAACTCAGTCATTCTGTGCTTTCTAATATTTCATCATTATATTTAGAGGTATAAGGGATCTTAGAGTTAGTCTAGCCTAACCCCCTCATTGTGCAAATGAGAACACTGAGACCCAGAGATGTTAAAGTATCTGTTCAAAATTTCAAATCTGGTTAAAATACAGAGCAAGGACTAAAAATGAGCCACCCACCCCCCAACTCACAATAGAAATATTTTTTTATTTTTTTTTATTGTTGGTTTAGAACATTAATTTCCATAGGTGTTAAGGCTCCAAATTTTCTCTCCCTCCCTCTCCTCCCCCCCCCCCGATGGCATGTAATCCAATGTAGGTTCTACATTTGCCTTCACATTGAACTTATTTGTATAATAGTCCAGTTGTAAAGAAGAATTATAACCAATGGAATGAATCATGAGGAGAAATAAAGTGAAAAAAGAAGGGGAAAAAAGAGAACAAATAGTTTGCCTCCATCTGCATTCAGACTCCATAATTCTTTCTCTGGATATGCGTAGCTTTTTCCATCATGAGTCTTTTGGAGCTGTCTTTGAACCTTGTATTGATGAAAGGAGTCAAGTCTATCAAAGTTAGTCCTTACAGAGACTGTGTATCTGTAATTGTGAAAAATGCTCTCCTGGTTCTGCTCCCCTCATTCAGTATCAGTTCATGTAAGTCTTTTCCGGTTGTAATGAAGTCCATCTGAGAAATATTTTTAATTCTATTTCCTTTAATAAATATAATGATCTGGAGCAGCTATGTGGCACAGTGAGTAGAGCATTGGCCCTGGAGTCAGAAGGACCTGAGTTCAAATCCAGCCTCACACACTTAACACATGTACTAGCTGTGTGACCTTGGGCAAGTCACTTAACCCCAATTGCCCTGCCAAAAAAAAAAACCAAACAAAACAATAAACATAATGATCAGATCCAGATTAATCAGCGGGCTGAGATTGAGGAATTCTAGTTAATGAACTTCTGATTTCATGGAGGATTGTCCCAATCTGCAGCAAGGGCAGATGAGGCCAGGTCTACTAAAGCCAATGGGTGAGAAATGGAAGATGACCAGTCAAGAGGGTTCACTAAAAAGGCAAAATACAAGCAAAGACTCAATGGTCATTTGTAGGGCATGTTATAGAGGATCCTATTCAGGTATGGGTAAGACTAGAGCCCTCTGAGTTTCAATCTGCCCCTGATATTCTTTGACTCCATAAAAGTCAGAGTCTTTTAAGCAGATGGCATCACACCAGTTGAAGATCTAGTATAAAAACCTTAACCAGGGTGTGGGTATGGAAACGAAGATCCATCATCCAGGAGAAGTCTAGCAAACAGGGTAAGGAATGAAGAAACAGGGTCAGTGAGCTATAGAATCTCATAGCTACTATAACCAGTCCTTTGACTGGCTGAACCTCTGCCATAGAGATAACTATTTATCCTGGAGTGAATGAGTCAAACATGCCCCAGCTCTTTGATCTCTTGAACAGTTATCAGCATTGACAGTAGCTAACCTGCTTTATGCAGACATTCAATTCAAACTCCACATACTTAAGAAGTTCCTATTATTTGGAGAGCACTGTCCTTGGTGCTAAGGGTGGGAAAGGGCATAGGACTATGGAGATCAATATGACCCCATTCATGGCTTCTCAAAGATCATACATTGTCAATAAGCAGGTGAGGGCACCCATACTAATGACTATAATATATTCTCAATACAGTTAAGCTCATGGTAGCTTTCATAGCCCAGAAGCCCTGAGAAGACATCTATTCAAATCTATTCCTGTTATTGTATAGATGAAGAAACAGAAACCCAGAATCTGGAGTGATTTTGCCAAACATTGCACAATGCCAGAATTTGAACTCATGTCCTCTGATTTTAATCTAGTGGTTTTTTTTCCCATTATAACATTTTCTGCTTGTTTTACTTGAGAGGCGTTTCTTCTCCTTTACAGGGTTATGCTTTTAGATCTCATGCTGTCCCTTCAGGCCATTATTCTTCCTCTCCAGGTCAGAGATGAGGACAGAGCAATGGTAGAAATATGGGTTGAGGTCATCCTGTGCTAAGGATGTACCCTGGAAGTTGCACAGTTAAGTATATTTGTATGGATGTGTGATCTGGGTTGTCTCAAGTTTAGGGACTGTTTTTCTCACTTTGTCTTCATATCCAAACGGCCTAGCACAAAGTGGGAAGTTAATAAAGGATTTTTTTCTTGAGTCAGATTATCTCCCTGACCTGATGGTGTTGTTGTCCATGATCTTATTCATTAAAAGAAGGTAGACAAAAAATGTATAGCTTTGAGGGCCTGGGTGGGTTGGCTGTTGCCTTTTAAAAGGGGGGGGGAGTTTCTCCTGTCTTCCATGGCTTGATAGGAAATCATAAGACCCTTTCATCCTAACTCCCCCAGAGAAGGAGATCTTGTCTTTGGTCTTCAGAGCATTGAAACAAGAAAGACCCATTCCTTCTTCTTAGTTACTTACGTTTCCATGATGGGACTGTCCACACGTACCAACCACACTACACAGTTTCTGGCTTCTCCTCTCAGGACCTTTATCAAAGGATCCCCTATGGGAATTTTGTTCTCATACGTCAAACCCTCACTGCAGAGCAGATGCTAATAAAAGAGCCTCTCAGGGCACTCCCCTGCTACCTCCCACCAACACTGGTATGCATGCTGCTATGTAGATGACTCCACAACTAACTTGGGCATTTGGGGTCATCTCAAAACATTTTAAAACTGGTTACCTTTCTGAATGTGCCAGGTGCCAATTTATCCAGTGGAAGCACTAAGGAACAAGAAGAAAGATGCAGGAGATGACAGAGTCTGTCGCTCCTCCAAATGATTGTTCATTTTGTGGAAGTCTGTTTTCCTCCTTCCCAATTCTTCCAGCTGCTAGATTTTGCCTGTAGCCAGAGCTTATTAAATTTTTAGGTTCCCTAGACTACCTAGTGCTGTGTCTTTTCTATATTTAATGCCTCCAGCATATCATAACTGCATAATCTAATGTGCCCTCTGTTCCATGGCTGTCTTCTAACAATTGATCATTTCCTTTGTGTTAATTTGGGGGGAATAAATGAAGAGCAGACAGGATTTGGACAGGCCAATCTCAGCAAATGAACTCTTAGTTGTCTGGCACTGGGCATTTAAGGAAAACAGAGATACAGAAAAGAGAGGGGGAGAGAGAGAGAGAGAGAGAGAGAGAGAGAGAGAGAGAGAGAGAGAGAGAGAGAGAGAGAGAGAGAGAGAGAGAGAGAGAGAGAGAGAGAGATGAAAGTTCTTTCCCCAAAAGTGTTTTTACAGAATCCATGTCAAGTAGGGGTTAAAGACCCAGATCCTTTACAAAGAAGTGCTTTTGTTTCCAAACTAATGCCTGTTTCCAAGGTAGAAAAGTGTTCCTGCAGTATTAGACCTGAATCTTTGGAACAAGATGAGTGAGGGCATGACTGGAAGAGTCCATAAAGTTCTAAAGATAAACAGAAGAGGGCTTCTAGATATTGAACCTTTCAAAAGCAGTATGGTCTTATGATGTTGACGTATGCTGTGAAGTAGATCTGGGCAAGAATCCTCTGATGAGGAGATTGGGATAAGTGAATTCTTTTTTCTGTTCACTTCAAATTGTATCCATATCTTGGTCAAATGGACCAAGACTTGACAATATACTTAAGATTTCTTTAAGAGATCAAGTGAACATATTACATTCTTCTCAATGAATTATTGGACAGCTCCTTCATCAGCATCTGTATCTCAAAAAGACACTGAAACAGGAAATGAGTTTGATATAGAACTGAATAAGAGAGGGAAAATGGAATGGATTGCCTTCGGGAAATTTCAAAATTCATTTAAGTACCCCCTGAAACAAAGGCCAGCCTGTTCTTTAAAAAAAAACATTATTCTTTCAGCCCTCTGTGATAACCTAGGGTTTGGAATGGAGGATCATCTAAAAGTCAGTGGAGAGGTGGTTAAAAGCAGGTTATCAGATGTTACCAAAAAGCTATGATGAAGGTGAGAGGTATAAATAATGTCACCAAAGACCTCTGACAACCAATTTGCTGTGTGACTCTGGGTAAGTCACTTAAATTTTTAGTACTCTAGACAACTCATGATGGATGTAAGTTGGAGTAGAGGTGCTGGCATGAATTGTTATAAGGGGTTAACTCACCCTTATGTTCCCTATATTTATGAAATAAAGGTAGGAGCAAAGAAGTCAATGGGCAGGTTGAATGACAAGAATGCTGGCTAACCAATGGGCCAACTGTTTTGTTGGTTTCCTAGAGATAGGAAAAAGAAAATGAGGAATACCTCCAGTGGGTTGGATAGAACCTTTTGTGAAAGAGGCTGGAGAAGAGTGGCAAAAGATTAGCAGATAGGGATGGATTGTGATCCATATCCTTGGAGATAATTCCCAAATTGGTGAAATCACTGATTCATTGGGGTATAAAATCCATTTGGACATGTAGGTTGACATTGCTTCTCTTTGAGGTATGCTATTCTCTGCTCTTTTTTTCTTGTTCTCTATTG
Source organism: Trichosurus vulpecula (assembly GCF_011100635.1). Taxonomy (NCBI): domain Eukaryota; kingdom Metazoa; phylum Chordata; class Mammalia; order Diprotodontia; family Phalangeridae; genus Trichosurus; species Trichosurus vulpecula. Next base: position 305,299,866 of record NC_050577.1, on the reverse strand, counting down.
ACTATCTTCCTCCCCCTTTTCTCTGAAAATTCTCCTTAGAATTTATTTCCTCAGGCTTCAAGAGATATATTTGGGTTAAAAACTCTCTATTCTGGGTCCTAGGTAATAGGGAAGAAGAAGGGATTCTTGACTTTTTTTCATTCCCTAGCTGGTGAAAAGAGAAATGACATGAACAATACTTAAATTGGGAGAGCTCCCAGAAAACAGATACCTAGGACAGTATTACAAAGGCAGTTCTACAATGTACACAATGAATTTGAAATTTGACAACTTTCCCAAGAATATGGTCAGAGTACACAGCGAGGAGGCACTCCATCATAGCCTCAAATTTTAGGGATATTCCAAAAGGAGACTAAAATGTTCTCATCCTCTAGAATGCCTAATTCCTTCCATCTAACCACTGGTAGCAATGTTTTTTTTTTTTTATCTCACACAAATAACTCCACAAAATTATTGATTTTCTTTACATAATATTGAAACCCAGTTAACTCATACAAAGAATGAAGAAGAAAAAGAAATAAGGTCTACTTACAGAACACTTGTCCTGTGTCTCCTCTGACCTGACTATGATAATTCCACTTTAACCCTTCATACTTTGAACTAAGCCCAGCTATCTGGATCTGTTACCTAGTGTTTAAATAACATCCAGCACCCTGTTAGTCTTCAGTAAATTACTAGGCCTGCAATGTTCCGAATTCACCTGTTGGGATATTTTCTTGGTCCTCCATGCAAACTCTTTTTTTTCTTGAACTCTGTTCTTCCTAATTGGCTCAACCAGAAGCAACACTCCTTTCTGCCTTTGCTACTGTCGGTGGAGGCTGCCTTCTTCAGCTGTTTTCAATTAACTTGTGTTGGACATTCCTGAGCCAATGACTCAGTGTGATTTGGCAGCCTGGAGGCAAGATGGCAGCAATGAAATTACACTGGATGTATAGCGTGAGGACTTGGGTTCAGATGCCAACTCTACCATCTGGGCCCCCTCAGGTGAGTGACTTCTGCTCCTAAGAGGTCAGTTTGCTCCTCTTTAAAATAAGGGAAGTGGCTATGATATGGTGGAAAGAAAGAGTTCACCCCTGGCACTTCCCATCTATGGGAATTTAGGAAAACCACTTTGTCTCTCATGTACAATTGGTAGGTAAGAACAAATAATTTCCAAGGGAATTTCTACATGTCACCATCATCATAGCTCTCCCATATTACTTTATGTAATAGGTCTTTTTAGACCTTTCCTCACAACAGTTCTGGGAGGAAGGTAGTGAAAGTATAATGACCCCTATTTTACATAAAGGGAAACTTAGTCTCAGGATCTCTAAAATATGGTGAGATGTTTTTAAAGGGGCAAGGCTGTTTTATTTCATAGCCATTGTGGGTTAAATATTTAGTAATTGTCATAGGCCAATGGAATCATCTACATAGAAGGGACCTTGGAGATCCACAGCATTGGCATCAAGAATTGTCATGCCTTGTGTTTTGTATTGGCAGGGGCAAGGGGGGAGCAAAGGTTTGAAGAAATGACATTTCTTGCTCTTAAGCAGTGGAAATGAAGCATATATAGGAAAAGGGCCTGGACCTGAGGTTTAATTGGAAGAAGGAATTCTTAGTGTTGAAATTCCCTCAGCCAAAAAAGTTCAACACCTTCTCTACATTTTGGTACCAAGAGGTGAGATGACGAGCTTAGACCCCTGCTGGCAAAACACAGGTTTTCCTGATGTGAAGATGAGTTCTTTAATCACTGCGCCATGTTGAATCTCAAACATACAACAAGACACCCATCGCTATCTTCCAATGTAGGTAATGGCAGGAAGAAAGGGGAAGCCCAGGAAAGGTTACAAATTTGCAAAGTTTAGGAAGAGATCACTTTTAAGTGGCAGGGATCAGGGCAGTTTGGAGGAGCAGGAGGTTGAACTGAGCAATGAAATAACATTCAAAGCTGATGAAGAGTAGATCTATTCTAAGCCTGAATAGGTTTGTGGAGATTGGAGAGGGAAAGGTAAGAAAAGAAACCTGTAATCCATTTTCAGTGAAACAGTAGGTTAACTGGAGTGTAGCAAGTGTCCTTTCCACTTGGGAATCATATATTACATGTTCAATATTCAATGTGGGGAAAATATTGGAGTTGGGCCTTCATTTAATATCTTATGTGCTCATATCTGGTCCAGGAAGTATCAGTTAAATAGCAAAATATTTTAATTAGAACAGCATAGCAAAGCACATGAGGGGAGGGGGAATCGTGTCATAAAAACATTATGTTTCCATCCAAAAATGAAGGAATGAATAAAGCATACAGTAAGTGCTTACTATTTACAAAGCACTGTGCAAAGCATTGGAGATACCAACAAAAAAGTGAGACAGAACCTGCTCACAGAGGAGCACAGTCTCATGTCCTTGTGAGGAAAGGATGAATTTCAAGAAATGGGATGAGTTAGAAGACGTTGGAAGGTGTTTTGGCTCCTGCCTGAGATCGCAACACTCCTTCCTAGGCAGATAGGGGTGTCTTGCTGCCTCCCATGGCACCTTGTCTTATATCTCTTTGATATTTTAATCTAATTTACTTTAATAAAATTTTAGTTACAATCTGTTGTAAATTTTTTTTGGGGGGGGGGATGAAAGCGATATAATGATGGCTAATTTTCAAATAAATTTTATATCATAGATATCTCATATTCTTAATTGAACCTAGAGCAGTAGGAAGTGTGAGTTATTTGATGCCAAAGGGCAATGTAAAATTCTGATGAAATATTAAACATTGCTATTCAAATGAATACAGGCTCTTAATGCACTAGGCAAGACATCCTTTGTGTTAATGGTTTTGCATGACCATTGTGTATTATGACAATATGTTTTAATATTGCATTGTTTGGACAACAAATGTATACAGAAATATACTTTCTGTTACCTTGCATGGAATTTTTCTTTTTCTTGTCCCTTACATGGGTTAAGGTGTCTTTTATTGATGTGGTTATACACTGAAGCAGTCTGAATTGTGGAATCATTACTGTTAAATTAAATATAAAGCAGCTAGTGGATAGAGCACCAGGTGTGGAGTCAGGAAGACCTAAATTCAAATTCAGACACTTACTAGTTATGTGATCCTGGGCAAGTCACTTAAGTTATGTTTGCCTCAGTTTCCTCATGTGTAAAATTGGGATAATAATGGGCCCTACCTCCCAGGGCTATTGTAAGGGTCTAATGAGATAATCTTTTTTTAAAGAGCTTCACCTCCTTAATCCACTAGGTAAATGCTGATCTGCAATTACTTGCCAGAGCTCTCCCTACCTGCTGCTTTCTGCATCCAAGCTGGGATTCACTGCCTTTTTGCCTTGAGGTGGCTCTTATCTCGCTCCTTTGCCCCCTCGCCCCAAGGCTCTACCTTCTTCCATTCTTTCTCCTGCTTATTCCATAAGGTAGGCAGTGGCTTTTTGAGCCTGTGCTCACCTGGGCCTCATGCCTCCAACTTTGGCTGCACAGTGGCCAGTGTTATTAGTTCACATCACAGCTCTGCCTATGTGAGAAACAAAAGGGTCATGCAGGCAGCTGTTGGACTGTGCTTTGGGGTTTGAGCTTTGGAGTTGGGGTTTTTCCCTCCCCCTTCTGCTAGCTGAGTTCTGCTGGCTGAATCATTTATGTCTCTACTGCAAGTGGTAGCCAGTGCCCTACCCCCACCCCAGCATGAGCAATGTCTAGAACCCAGTCTTTTGGGAGGCTCAGAATAAATACAACCCACGTTTCTTAATTTGCCCTTTCCATTTCTGTAACACTCTCCTGGCAACTTGGACCTAGTCATCACATTCTCTTGAAGTTGCACTAAGATTCAACAAGGCATCAGAGCAATTCGAAGGGAAGGCCATACACAGCTAGCCTCTAATACCTTGTGGTCCCTCATATGTGAAATAAATCTTGAAAGGTAGGTGGAGTGTTACGGGCTGAGTTAGAGCCTAGCCAGAGCTGAGCCCTGCCCTCCTTGGACCTTCATGCCCAGGGGCCTGCTGAGATAAACTCAGGGCTCTGGGATATGGGTGGAGCCAGGAGGAGGGGTCTCACCTTTGTTGCCTCCATAGCAATTCCAGGTCTTTTCCCGGACCTGCTTGAGCACATGGAACTTCTGGCTCTCTGTCTGGGCTTGCCAGAGCACATGGAACTTCCATTTCTTTGCCTGGACGGCCTGACAGCAGGGAGCTTTGGGTTAGCACGGGAAGGGGAGGGGAGGAGAGTAGGCAGAGTCAGGGCAGTCCTAGTACCCAGGTGTCTTGATTTTACCTGTTCTTTCACCCACGTAACCAAAGAATATACCTATGTCACTAAAGATATAAAATTTTGCTGCTATCCTGAATAAAATGGAGTCACTCAGCACCTTTGCCTCCCACCCCATTCATTGTCCGTGAGATCAGCCCCTTTGCTAGGCAAAGGCCTGAGTGTGGGGGGCTAACACAGACCCCCACAATTTGGTTGTTGAGGCAGAGGGGCCTCGCAACAGTGGAGGCCACACTGGTGGAGGTTTTGTACACCATGAAAAGCCCTAAAAGGCAGGAGGAAGATACTGCTGATAGCCTTTGTGCAGGGGAATTACAATGTGGCATCTCTACTTTACCAGATTAGTCTTGTAAGTATATAGATGATGCATTGGCCAGGTGAGGCAGCAGAGAGCAGATGCCATGATGGTGGAGATGGTAGAGGAGAAAGATAATAATTACGAAGTGGCTAGGTTAACTCGATTTCTACCAAGCTGAAACATAACCCGGGAGGGGATGGTACAGGAAAGGAAGGGAAAATGGCCTGCCATGAGCATTGCCCAGAAAGAGGACGCCTTCCTTAAATGAACCAACTGTTGCATCGATAGCGTTCATTTCTAGCCTTCCTCTGTGAACATGACCCTTGAAATGACCCAGGATGAGAGGCATCCTGGAGTACTGAAGAAGCCTTCCCTTAGTAGGACTTATTTGGTCTTACCTCCTAACTCTATTTAGTTAAATAAATTCCTGTTAAGCATCTAATAAAGTTCTACCTTCTTGAAAAAGCCTTTCTCAGTCTTCCTTTATTTAAATACCTTTTCTTTGGGATTACTCCCAATGTATGGAACTGACTGCATGTTGTCTTCCCCATTAGACTGGGAGTGCCCTAAGACCAAGGACTGTTTTCTGCCTTTCTTTGTATCTCTAGCATTTAATACAGTGTCTGGCACATAGGCATTTAACATAGTTGACTAGTGGACTGGCATCACTAGACCTTAGACCATCAGGCTTCTTTACCAGGTAAGCACACTCTTCAGGACCCTATCCTTTCAGGCATACCCTCTATAACTTTATTGGTCTAGACCTCTAATTTATTCAGTGAGAAAACTCTCTGCAAAAAAGTGGATCTGTAACTCTTGTGAAATTGAGTCTTAGCTGCCCATACCACTGAGAGGACAAGTGACTTGTGGGTCACACAAGCAGTATATGTCAGAAGTCGGGCATAGATCCAGGACTTCCTGTCTGCAGATCTACTATGCCATACCACTTCTGTCATTCTTGACAAATGTCCATAAAGCTTCCATTTAAAGAAATCTAGTGATAGGGAGCTCACTATCTCCTGAGGCATCACATTTGGAGAACTCTTATTCTCAGGAGGTTTTTCAAGCCTGCCTTTGCCTCTTTGTGAATTCTATCCACCAACCTAATTGAGCTATTCGCTGATGAGCTTCCCCCAGCAGATGCTTTCTTACAGGGATTCATGACCTTGTCAATGTTCTGTTGTTGTTGTGATGGTGGTGGTGGTGGTTGTATTAACAATCCAGCTAGCAACTTCTGTGGGGGCGTAAGATCCCCCCATAGCCAGCACCCAGGAGGCTGCTGGCACACTGGGAAAGTTCTTTTTATCTGCTTAAATAAGGAAAGCACGGTGAAGGGGTTGACCAGCTTACTTTAATCCAGCATTCAGTTAGCATACAGACAACATTCATTTAGTTCAGGGGAAAAAACACAAGCATTCAGTTAGTTCAGGGGAACATACAGGCAAGCATCAACAGACAGGCCAAATACAGATTACAGTCAGATAGTTCAGGGGAACAAACAGCCAGTACTCTGAAGTTCAGAACATTCATTTAGTTCGGGGGGAAAACAAAACCAGCACCCCGAACTTCAGAACTAAATACAAACAAATTACAAATATCAACAGACAGACCTAATACATATTCATTCACTTACTTCAGGGGAAAAAGCCAGCACCCCAAAGTTCAGAACATTCATTTAGTTTGGGGGAGAAAAGCCAGCACCCTGAACTTCAGAACTAAATACAAACAAATTACAAATATCAACAGACAGACCCAATACAATTCAGTTACCAACACCTGGGCTCAGCCCAAGAGCAAGGGCTGGCCCAGAGTCATGCTGGCCACTGCTCCCATGCCAACAGGAAAATGAAAGAGAGGTCTTCAAGCCGTCCTCTCCCCTCTTATAGAGTTTTTGACATCATCAAGCGCCGCCAGAATGACCAGGGCTGATTGGTTCTTGAGTTGGCCCCTCCCCCTAGCATAGACTAGGTTAACACCCAATAGGGCATGGCTCTGGAGTCAACACCTCCCCTCAGCCAGCCCCATGACTCATCACACAGGAAGTTCTCTGTTCCCAGGCATGGTCACTGGGTTTCCTGCCCCGGAAGAAAAGCTCCAGCGCCCAGCGATGCTCAATGAGGTAAGCTGAGTCACTCAAAGAAAACAAAGGCCATTCTGGCCACAGTGGTGGTGGTGGTGGTTAACAAGATCTTCAAGGTCAAAGTTAGTTAAAGCCATCATGGCAGTCTGACAAGCAGTGGTACCAGCCACACTGCCTCAAGAGAATATAGTTCCCTGAAAGAACATCCACCTTGGCAATGGAATACCGAGCTTCTATTTCCAATTCTGCCATCACCTTGTGACCCTGAGCAACTTGCATTCTCTGCCCAGGCTTCAAATGCCTGAGGAGCTGAGAGTAGATGACCTCTAGGATCCCCAAGGGCTGAAATCCCCAATCCCCTAACCCTACCCCATGGACCTACAGCATTTCCTATTTCTGAGACTGTTGCATCCTCTTCAAAATGAAGCAACAGAGTGGTCCAAATGTCTATATCTTCTGATTGAAGGATGGTAGCAGCAGGCAAAGAGGTCACTGATGGGAAGAATGGAGCTCTGCATATGCCAAAACCCCTATGGCAGCATTTTACTTTGTGAACGGAAACCAAAGAGATTCCCATTGATTAGGGAATGGCTAAACAAAGTATGGCACATATTATTGTATGGTAAGAAATGCCAAATGTGAAAAATAAAAGGTAACAAAAATAAAATGAAATGCCAACTATGAAAAAATAAATATAAATAAAAAATGCCAAAAATGAAAAAATGGGAGCATAGATGAACTGATGGAAAGTGGAGTAAACATAAACAAGAAGACAGTGTATGAAGTGACAGCAACAATATAACAACAAAACAATAGAAACTGAATGGCATATGGTAGGCACTTAATAGATGTTTAGTAATTGAGTGAACATTTTGAAATGATAATGACCAAGCTTAGACCCAAAATTGATGTGACAAGATACTTCCCTCTGCTCTTTTGCAGAGTAGGGGGTCAAAGGGCATGGAAATTTGCAACTTTTCCGGGTGCTTATTAGTCTCTTTTACAGTCTTTTTTTCTTCTTAAAGCAAACAAGCATCAACAACTTTGTTATTAGAGATGGCCTCTGGGAGGAGGTGGAATACGGGGGAAATCTATGTTATGTAAACAACAAGCGCTCAAGAAAATGTATTTTCAAAGTGGGAGGAGAATGTAATAGATGATCTCCAAAGTTCCTTCCAGCTTGAAGTTGTTTGATCCTAAGATGGTGCCCTCAAAGTGGCTGCCAACACAACTCTTGTTTTTGAAGCAGCTTCATTCCCAGAACATCCCTGGGCTTAGCTAAGGCCATGCTTCCCCAAAGGGAGAATGTTTTTGGGGAGGACAATTTACCATCCTGACTGCTTTACTAGCAGGTTTCATTAGGTGAAAAATATTCACCTCCAAAACACAATGACCACTTGGAATAAATGGCCTAGCAGGCCAAATTGGACTGTCCTTGGTAAAAAAAAAAAAAAAAAAAAAAAAAAAAAAGTCACTTGATATCTCCTGAGCAAGGGACTACCCTGTTATCCCAAGCTAAAGGGCAGTTGGAGAACTGAGGTGTCCTACTGTTGCCCTCATCTGTCCACATCCTTTTATGGCTTCTGGCTCCACTGAAGGAGTAGGACTCAGTTATGATTTCTGCCCCTCCAACTCTTAGAAGGGGAAAAGCCTAAGGGAGAATCAAAAGAAGCTAAAATTTGTACCTTGAATCTGGTTTTCTAACTGGTCTCAGGGTGTAACTCCCTGGGTCTTATTGGTCAAATAGCAATTTTTAGCTCTGTCTCTCTCTGTCTCTATCTCTGTCTGTCTCTCTCTGTCTCAATCTCTATGTCTGTCTCTGTCTCTGTCTGTCTGTCTCTGTCTCTGTCTCTCTGTCTCTCTGTCTGTCTGTCCCTCTGTCTCTCCCTCTCTCTCTCTTCCTCTTTCTCCTCAGCAGGGAATAGAAAGATTAGGTTTAAATCTTGACTCCAGCTCTGAGTAACCACAAGGCTTTGAAGAATTCACTTCTCCTCTCTGGGCCCCAGTTTCTGCCTCTTCAGAACAAGGAAGGCACCTTGATCCTCTCTGCTAAACAGTCTGCTATTCTGTGGCTGGGTTCCCCTCCCCCAGGGAGGGCAGGTGCCCTCACTTGACTAATCTTCGCATTGCCCCCAGGGCCTAGCAAGGTGTTCTGCACATATTACACATTTAATGAACAGTGAGTTATTACTAAACGGAATAGCATTCTTAAGCCAGTATTGCTTAACTAATTAATTAGAATAAGCCTTTTAGCTTACATTTATGAAGCACTTTATGAGGATAAAGGGCTTTACATCCATTATCTTTTTTACTCAAGTTTTATGGATGCATTTTATTTTTATATCACAGTCTCCTCCAGATAGGCAGTCCAGAGCCCACAATGCTAGAATCTTTCCTCATAACAAAGAAACTCAGTTTATCAAAGCCAACCAGCACAGTGACTTTGCCTGGCTGTGGCAGTACTTTTTTTCTATCCATGGTCCCCCACCTCTCTGAGGAAAGGAGGAAGGTTTGTTACCTCCTCTCTTCCCTGGGACTAAGACTTGTTGTGATGATTTTGCAGCCCTGGGTTTTGTGTTGTTGTTCTTTTCTTTCCCATCACTACAGTCTTTGGGTACACAGTTTGATCTGGTTTTGTTCACTTTACTCTCCATTCATGTCATTCATTTCTTCCCTGCTTCTCTGAATTCTTCACATTTGTTGTTTCTCTCAGTGTAGTGTGCTTCCATTGTAATCATGTACCTAGTTTTTCCATGATTCCTCATTTAATGGGCATCCACATTGATTCTATTACTTTGATGCCACCAAAATATCTTGCTTCGAACATTATCAAACAAATGGACCCTTTCTCTCTGTCATTGGCCTCTTTAGGCTATCCACCTGGCAGCAGAAGAAGCAGATCACCCTTCTTGGTGATCAGTCTTTATTCATGTCCAACTCTCCGTGACCCCATGGACCACAGCACACCAGGTCCTTCTTTCATCCATTCTCTCCCAATGCCTGTCTAAGCTCATATTCATTTTTTTCCATGACACTATCTATTCATCCCATCCTCTTACACCTCCTCCTTTTGCTTTCAGTCTTTCCCAACATCTGAGTGTTTTCCAAAGAGTCCCATCTTCTGCTTATGTGACTAAAGTATTTAAACTTCAGCTTCAGTATTTGACCTTCCAGTGAATAGCCTGAATTAATTAATTTTTATAATATTAATATTATAGTATAACCTATTCTCTTGGTTCTGTTCACTTCACTCTGAATTATTTCATATGTCTCTCTATGCTTCTTTCAAAACATCTATTCCCTCATGTTTTAAAGTACAATAGTACTCCATCACATTCAGTACCAAAACTTTAGTCCTTCCTTCGTTGATGGGCATCCCCTAGATTCCAGGGCCTTTTTTTGCTACCACAGAAAGAACTGCTATAGATACATAAAAACATAAATTTTCTCTTTGACATAATACTAGAAATGAGGGCTATAGAAGTAAGAGAAAATGGGAAATTGATGGAATAACTAGTTAAAGAAGAAATAAAATGATGACTTTTGCAAGATGATGTGATTACATATTTAAAGAACCCTAAAGAATCAACTAAAAATGGCAATAGCTACTTTAGCAAACTTGGAGAATACAAAATAAATCAATTTATTTCATCTGCATTTCTATATGGTATCAGGTAGAAATAGAAAGAGAAATTCTATAAAATGTATGTAATATTTGGCATTCTACCTTTTAAGATATGCATAAGAACGATACTTCAGCTACAAACAACTGTGTGCAGCAGAAGTGTTGAACTCACTGTTTGCAAGTGGGAATCAGATTAAAATGTAATTGGGAAACATTTAACAAAATAAAAATAAAATACAACATATATAATGTCAATTTGTGGTTTTCTAAAGTCGACATGCAGCCTGTTTCTGATTGAGTTTGATACCACCGGTTTATAGAAATAAAGACAGACCTAAATATTTGGGGGGAAATGTAACTGTTCATGGTTATGATGAGCCAATACAATAAAACTGACAAGACTAACTAAATGAATTTACTTTTTCCAATGCCATACCAATCAAACCACAAAAGTGTTACTTTATGTAACTAGAAACAAATACTAACAAAATTCATATGAAGGGAGAAGAAAGGTCAAGAACCTCAAGAGAAATGATCAAAAGACATGGCAATGAAAGGGGTCTGGCAGAATCTAATCCCAAGCTCTTCAGCAAAGCAGTAATTATTGAAATAACTTGATAGTGGTTAAAATAGAGAGGTCAATGAGGAGAACACATTAGGTACCTTATTTCCCTGTGTATAAGACACACCTTAATTTGGGGACCTGAAATTTGAAAAAAAAAGTGTATTACTTAAAGTTATTGAACTCAAGTTTTATTCATCTGCTCATAGCTTTCAGGCATCTTTTGGGCAAGTCTGGTGCATGTACCTATGCTTAGTCCATTCCGTTTCATGAACCAGAAGCACCAACTGGCTCCTCCTTTGAAATCAGTAACTTCTTTTTCATCAGCAGCTCTTCTGGCCTCATGCTGACCATCTTTGTGGACACAGGAATTCCAACTGCCCTTTGCTCTTCAATCCATATCTTCAATTCCCTCTCTAAATCGAGCCGTTTTGCTGACTTGCCTCTCATGGCCTTCTTCTGCCCTGGAGTTTGCAGTAGGGTTTCTTCTTCCTGTAGTCAGTCTCGGATTGTTTTCTCAGTTGGAGGAGGACGAAACTTACGTTCAGCAGCACGATTTCCATTTGCTTTTGCAAACTGGATCACTTTTAACTTGAATTCAGCACTGTATGAAAATCTTTTCTGAGACATTTCTGGGCAGAACGTAGCAAAACATAACCTAATATACTGGTAACAAATGTGAAACAATGAGTGCAAAAACAACAAGCGTGAAAAAGAGGGAAATGCAAGTAAAAAAATCTACAACCACTGTATAAGATGCATCCAGTTTTTATACCCCAAATTTTTCAAAAAAGGGCACATCTTATACATAGGGAAATACAGTATGTAAGATACAGAAGCAAATATATCTATTCCTAGAGAATTTCAGGATTCAGTAAATCCAAACCCTCAGCTGCTGTAATACGGATTCACTTTTTGAAAAGAACTGTTGGGAAAAATTGGACAGCAGGATGGAAGATATTATTTTAGACCAATACCTCACACCTTATGCCAAGATTAGCTCCAAATGGGTATATAACACAGATATAAAAGCTCATATCATAACCAAATTAGAGAAATATAGCAGGAAAATTTGCCATCAGATCTGTGGAAGGAAAATGCTCATGGCCAAAAAAGGACTAGGAAAGATGACAGAAGGAAAATTGATCATTGTGATTTTATAAAACTGAAAGGTGTTTTTATCTGAATAAATTCATACAAGGCTGAGATTTAAAGGGAAATAATTGGGGAAAATCTTTGCAGTAAGTTTATCTAGTAAAGGTTCATTTGAAGATATATAAGGAACTGATTCAAACTTCTAAGAAAGAGAGCCATTCCCTAAGTGAGAAAATGGTCTGAAGATATGCACAGAGTTCTTAAGGGGAGAAATCCATTTTATCTACGGACACATTTTTAAAAATGCTCCAAGTCACTACTAATTAGGGAAATGCAAATAAAACAGTGCTGAAAGTGCCTCTCACAAATCCATCAGTTTGGCAAAGATGAGAAAAAGGATAAATGTTGGAGGGACTGTGGGCAAACTGCCATACTGAGGCACAATTAGTGAGCCTGTGAATAGGTATGACTATTTTCTACAATAATGTGGAATTATGAATAAAAAAAAGTACATTCCTATTGACCAAGGTAGGCCTATAGCCATAAGAGATCAAATAAGGAAGAAAAGGTAATTAACTCCCTTAGTACTTCCTTCTGAGCCAAAATCTGGGTTTTCCAGTAAATGATATATATGCTCTAGGATCAACCCAAACTACAGAACATTCAAATACATGCAAAGAAATAGATTCCTGGAGCTATCCCTATATGAATGGTGTTGTATGCCAATTACTTCCATGCAGTGTAGGGAGAGGGTTTCTTCTTTAAGGACAATGCCATGTTTCAGAAAGACACTGTGGGTACTCAACCTGTACCATCATCCCCAGCCTCAGCTGGCCTCTTTGTTTACACTCATAGAACTGACTTTCACCATACTCTCTGCTCACTGCCACAGACTGTCCATCCTTATCAATAAATATACCAGCTCAATCCCTATCCTTAGATTCTGATGTTAGAATATAAATTCCTTGAAGACAAGATCTGCCTCACTTTTCCCTGCATATCCCCAGCACCTAGAACAGCACCTGACACTTAACATGCTGTAAAGAAATGTTTGTCCATTGATTGAGTGATTGATCAATCACTCTCTAGTCCACTAAGCTCTTCAAGTCAGCCATAGCAAGGAGGGCACATCCCTGGGAAATCTCCAAGTTCTATAGAGAGAACCACCAGGACCCATTTATATGTCCATGTCTCACAGTGACCCATTCTCCCTATTACACTGAAAACAAAATTTAGCTTACATCTCTGAAATGCCTACATGATAGATACTCATTAAAATATGCTGAATATGCAAATAAACCCTGTTTCCTAGAAAATAAGAGGAACCTTTCTGTCCAGACACCACATAAGTAGGCATCGTTATATAAGTGTGCATTGCTATGAAGGCAGCTCAGGGCATGCCAGGGGACAGAAAGGAGGTGACATCTCTTAATGAAGCTGCCTCTCAAATTCCCTCCCCCCTACATTGGTGTTTGGCTTGGGACATCAAGAACATATGCTATCTCCCAGTAATCCCAATAAATCACTTGCACACAAGTTTCCTTGAAAAATGGAAGCCCTGGGAATGACCCTAAGGAGATCCAGGACAGAAAGAGATGTCTTATATATACCCAAATAGTCAGAGCCGCACTCTCTTTTTGATAATAGAAAATAAACTTGAAACAGTCTTGTTTGGGGAATTGCTACAGAAATCTTGATCTTTCATAATATTTAAGAAATTATGTGGGGATTATCTTTGTGATTTCCTTAGAGGGGACTGCTGAGAAAGGAACCTTGCTCTAACCTTGCCTATTGGCTCCTGCTCTGCACCTTCCAGTCTCAGAGAACTGCCAAGAGCACTGAGAAGTTAATTGACATGTCCCAGCCCCCACTACTAGCTAGGCTGAGTCAGAGGGGTCATTTGAATCCGTTTGTAGCTCTTCCAGAGCAGAAAGCCGGCTCTTTGCCCAACGCACACAACTGAGAGCAACATGGAAAGACTTGAACAAACCAATGCAGAGAAAAAAGAAAGAAAGAAATATCCAGAAAGGAAGAACAAAGGTCAGGGTGATGTAAAGGTAATGGATTAGGGAAAGTAAATATCAGAGAGATTTCTGAGCACGAGTATGTCACTTGGCTTTGTTTTTTTTTTTCTGTTTTTTCTTTGTTATAAGGGAGGGTTCGAGATGAGGAGAGCTTTGGGGGGAAATATTGTGAGCAAAAAAGGTAGCAACAAAACTTTTAAAACAAATTCTAATGAATTTTTTTAGACCATGGGTATTTCCTCTCAATTACATTGAAACCTCATTCATGACAAATAAAATGAAATGTGCAGAAACAATTCTAACAGCGGCTATATCTTACAGTTGTTATACCAGAAGCGAGTGAGACACTCCACAGAGTATAAGTTTTAAATGGAGAATTTATTAGCTGGCGGCCATCGGGGAATCATCCCAAATCAATGGCATCCCAGTGAGGTGAAGGTGTAGTTTATATAGGGAATTTACATGCCAGGTCACAAGGTGGTATGGGGGTACAGGAACAAAGGTTCTGACAGATCACAGATTCTGACTGGTTATCATTAAGTGGGATAACCTTATCCATTGACATTCCTTGGAGGAGTCAAGGAGCCCAGGGACGTTTGCTAGACTCCAAAAGGTCTGAGTCCACTCTTTAGTATGCAAAACTGGGGTTTGTAGTTAGGGGCTGGGGGCAGGGTTTTTCGAGCAATAGCTGGCTACTCAAGTATCACACAGTGTTTGCAATACTCAGAAGCCAGACCTGCCCTCCTTCTGCCTTGTCCAAGAGGAGAGGACTGTGCTTCCCCATCAGTTCTACAGGCCTGAGGCTAGTCATTGAATTATCCAAATTCCTTCTAGGTTTCTTTCCATTCACCGGAGAATAATGTCATCATTCTACTTCCTTCACTCTACATCTGTTTCTCTACACAAGTTTTCCCATGCTTGTCTGAATTCTTCATGTTTAGGTATTTTTTTTTTTACAGATAAATAATACATTTGTATGACACATTATGTTCAGCCATTTTCCAATTAATGGGATCCAAACTTCTATTCTAGTTTTTATTTTTTTTTAAATCAGTACTCAGAATTCCTTGGTCTATTCCAGTTAGTTAATCAATACACATTTATTAAGGACCTGCTATGTACCAGACTCTGTGCTAAGTACTGGAGTGACTGAGAAAACCAAAAAACTGTCCCTTCTCTGAAAAGTTCACAGTCTAATGGGGAGACAACATGCAAATAACTACGTGCAAACAAGCTAAGATCAATGAGAAATAAGCAACAGGGGAAAGGAATCAAAATTAAGAGAGATTGGGAAAGTCAGACAGGTGGGAGGAGAGCCAGGATGGAATAGAGTCACCAAAACTGAGACAGAAGAGACTATCAATGAATAGAGAAGGATCAGCCTGGGACTTGTCTTTCTGACTTTGTCCTACTTGGGGTATTTGCTCTGGGTTAAAGATTATTAAAAATTGTGTAATTTATTTTGCATAATTCCAAATTGTTTTCCAAAACATTTCAGCTAATTTCACAACCTCACCCACAATACCTTCATGGATCTGTCTTCTCCCATCCATCTTCTCACTTCCATAATTGGCTACCTCTGACTTTGATCATCTTTGTCAATTTGAGGGGGTAAGAGGAAACCTCTGAATTTTTTTAAAGTACCTACCTCATCCTTTTGAAGAATTTTTAATAGGGTTAACAGTCACCATTTCTTTTGAAAACAGCTAATCCACATACTTTGTCCACTAGATATTGAGGGAAAGGTCTGATATATAGCAGCCAATTCCCCATACAGCTTGGATATCAGATTTGAATCATAGATGCTTATTTTACAGAGATCCCTCTCTTTAAACTGACTGTTGTCATTCTGATTCTAACTATATTGATTCTGGTCAAGAAAGCCAGGTTTGTTCATTTGTTTTAAGTATATGCAGTTGAAATGCCTTTCTGAGGGTTTTGTGGCCACTGCTATCTCTGCTCTGGCTATGAATCCACCCCATTGTCCCCAGCCTCCTGTAACAAAGAGGCTAAGCCTACCTCTATCCATTGTCCTCTGTTTCTTTTTAATCATGAGAGTGTTTAGTGAATAAAGTTTTTAAACAAAATTTTAAAAAAATCAACCACACAGCTTAAAAAAAACCCAACCACCCAGGTTGTGAATGCCAGGAAGTGATACAGAATGAAGTAGAAACAGAACAGTAGGCATAAAAATTATAGCTATGCAAATAATGTTATTAATAATAACTGCAGTGATGGTATCTTTTTAAAAACCACAGCAAAAAGAAACACAGAGAGAGATGACCACGATCCTTTGCTGTTCTTGTTTAAATAAGTACTTTTAAAGACAAATTATAAATATTATGGTTTTTTATGATTTCGTGTACAATTAGGGTAATGAATAGAAAGGAAAAGGGATATTAATAAAGCACCCAAAATAAGAGCACTCTGGGTCTTGCCTATAGTATACGCTTAATAAGTGTGTCTTTTATAGAATGGAAAGAACTAAGAGCTCCTGAACTAGATGGAATTTCATTGAAGTGTCTATTTGGGGGGAAGGGGCAGGAACAAGAAAATGTGCTAATGCTTCCAATAATCCTTAAGCAAGGAGATGTACCTTTTAATAGGAAGCTTTGAAAATTCAATCAGGACAAGACTGGGCCTTAAGGTGACAACAAAATCTCCTCTCTCTTTTCTTTGAAGAAGTGGGGAACTAAGTGGTGTTTGGATAGTGGATATTTCAGAGTTGTCACTCTTATCAATCTGTTTTTTATTTCTTTTCTAATTATTTGTTATAAAGAATTAGGGGTGGGGAAGGAGGAGAATAATTTTTGGAAATGAATGTGATTTTAAAATAAATATTTTTATCAATCAGTGAGTCACTCAAGAAGCATGTATTAAGTGACTAAAATGTGACAGACACTGTACTGGGGATATAAAGAAAGGACAGTCCTCAGCCACAGAGAGCTCACAATGTAATGAGGAAGATACAAGGCAAACAATTATGTACATACAAGAAATATACAGGATAATTTGGAGATCATTCCAAAGGGATGACTCTAGCGATAAGGAGAACTAGTAAAGGCTTCCTCTGTGTGTGTGTGTGTGTGTGTGTGTATGCATGTGTTTGTTTGTATGTGTGTTTGTGTATATGTTTGTGGTTGTGTGTTTCTTTGTGTGTGTGTTTGTGTGTGTGTTTGTGTGTTTATGTCCATTTATCACATACTCAGAATCAAATAATGTGTATGAGGATCGATCTTTTTTTTCAGCTGTTTCCAGATGTTCAGACACTAGGACCCAAAGACTAGAGACTCTAGGCCCTGAAAGCCACAATGGCTGAAGGACTTCCCTCAGCCTTAGAGAAGAGAACAGAGGGTAGAGATTCCAGCTCTCCATGTGTAGCAACAATCTGCTAGGAGCTGCTGTAGGGGTGTAAGACCCATCAACAACCAGCACCTAGAAAGCTGCCAACACAGATTCTTTGATCTCTTTTACTAAGGAAAGCAATGTTAAGGAGTTAACAATCTCAATTTAATCAAACATACAAATATCATTCACAATTCAGGGCGAAAAGATCAGCCCCCTGAACTTCAAGGCAAATACAACCAGAAATTACAAACCCTAACAGACAGACCTTGTCCGATTCAAATCACAATTCATAGTTATCAGAGAAGAACCAACATCTGGGTTGCAAAGCTAGGGGGCAGTTTGAAGTTTGCCCAGAGTCTCAACACTCCTTCCATGAGTGTGCCTCAAAAGCCAAACTCCTCAATTCTATCCTGTTCAGATTCCTGAGGGCTCTGACCTCACCCAGCCTGGGTGTGGGAAAGTTCCCCATCCCCAGTATCACACCACATACAAATCAATGACTCCTAATTGTCTCAGGGCAGCGAAATACTTCAAGACAAAAAGATCCCACTTTATCTGCCCCATTCAAACAAAGGCCAGAATCATTAAAGGCACTTAAAAGAAGAACAGCAAAAATCCCCACCTTAATTACTATTACACCATGAAAACCACAGAAGCCAGGGGAAGGCTCTGTGGACCTATGGAGAAAGTGCTGACCTTGACCTTTGGAAGATCTGAGTTTGAATCCTGCCTCAAGCACTTACTAGCTATGTGACCCCGGCCAAGTCATTTAACTCTGCCAGCCTCAGTGTCCTCATCAGTCAAATAGAGATCACAGCATCTACCTCACAGGATTGTTGTGAGCATCAAGGAGACAAAGTATAGGAGAGTGCTTTGCGAACCTAAATGTGCTGTGTCTTGTTTGTGATTTTTAGTCTGAGCTCTTCCTCAAAGTGACAGATGTCACATTCTCCAAGTCAAAGCCTTCTCCTATTTGAGCCTGAAGAGGTTTTTGTAAATGATGATTGTTAGGGAAACCATATGTTTCTAGGGGTGACCGCTGCGGCCCCAAAATACCTACACGCGGGGTCCTGCCAAAAGAATTCGACTCAAGCCTTCTCAGCCAAGGGAAAAGAGAAAGTTTATTAGGGATTCACCATAATGGGCTGTCTTAAGAAATCGCCCCCTTTGTGACGCCTGTTTCCACAAGCGGGCCAGATTCAACCTACTGAATTAGGGTGAACCTGAGCACCTTCATGGAGGCAAGATGGAGATTATATACACAAAGATTGTAGGAGGGATTGAGGGGTGGTCTGGGGTGACTAGAGGATGGGTTTCGGGAGGGTCTTGAGGGGAAGTCTAAGGAGGACCAGGTGAGGTCAGAGTCCAGGAACCAAGAGAATGGAATTAAGGGCAGGAAGTTCCTGAAGGCATGGATACTGATAATATCAAGGTTGGGAAGTAAGTGAAGGTATGCATATCTAAAGTAACAATAGAGGTGGTCCTCTGCCTCCCGGGTGCTCTGGGAAGTCAGAGCTTCTAGGGGCTGGTCTGCTAGAGGTTTAGAAGCTTCCTCAATTGGAATGGCTGTAGCAGTCAGAGAATCTAATTGTTTTGAAAAACAGGGCTTGCGGTCAGGTCTTAAGGACTGGGTTAGGATTCCCAAAGCCTGTCCTCTCCTTTCATCAGCAGAGTGAGTGAAAGGTTTTTCTGGATTAGGTAAAGCTAATGCTGGAATGGTGGTCAGTTTAGTTTTCAAAGTCCCCAAAGCTTGTGCTGGGTAGGGGCCCCACTCTAGAGGGAGTGAGTCAGGGCCTTGAGTGCCAATTAATGGTTGCAGTCCCTCCCAAGCCTTGGGCTTAATTGGATATTGAAGGCTATGGAGGGGAACTATGTCTGGGGTGGCAGAAGTAGCTTGCCCAGGAATTCCCTCATCCCAAATAATTGGCTTAACCTTCTCCCACACCTCTGAGGGAACATGGGGTGGTCTGGTAAACAGAGGATAAAGGCAGTTATGAGGTTTAACTAGACAAAATTGGCTTCCCAATTTCACCATCAGGTCCCTTCCCAACAAGGGGGCAGGGCCAGAGAAGGAGTGTTCAAACAACAGATCCTTGATGCCCACGACCTGATGGGTCGAGGGGCATGTGGGGCCAGAGCCATTAGTTAAAACAAGAGAACACAGCCAAGATAAAGTGGGTAACCTTACTTTCTGCCTCGATTTTGCCCAGGGCTCGGTGACAGAGGTGGAGAAAGTGGGAGCACAGCCAAGCCCCAGGCTTTCCCCTCCTTCCCAATCTTGAGAAGACTGGAAGACAGGGTACTGGGAGGAGGCTCTACCAGTTTTCCAACCTCGGGGATAATCCTTCCTCCAATGTCCCTCCTGGTTACGTGCTGGGCATGGTCCTGGAGGCGTGGATCCTGGGGGCTTCCTCCAGTGGGGCGCCCTAGAGGGGCACTCCTTGGACCAGTGACCCTCCTTGTGGCATCGAAAGCAGGTTTCCCCACTGCCCAAGCCAACGGGCTTCCAAGGGGGCTCCCTGGAGGGGCGCTCCTTGGGACTTTTCCTGTCCATGGCAGCAGCCAAGAATTGAGCATGTTCTCTGTCTCTAGCTCTTTCCCTGCGTTTTCTTTCCTCTGCTGCAACCGGGTCTCTATTGTTATACACTCCAAAGGCCAAGCGCAGTAATTGGGCCTGAGGTGTTTGGGGTCCCATTGCCAATTTCTGCAGTTTCCTCCTAATATCTGGGGCAGACTGATTAATGAAATACATGTTAAGTATTGCCGCCCCTTCAACAGAATCAGGATCCAAATTTGTATACATCTTAATAGCTTCTGCTAGCTGGGCTTGGAAAAGAGCAGGGTTTTCCTTTTCTCCCTGAGTAACTTCCCTAATTTTTTGAAAATTTATTTTCTTTTGAAATGTAGTTCTTAGGCCTTCTAACAGGCAAATTATCATATGGTCTCTCTTTTCTCTATCCTCACTCCTTTGATAATTCCATCCTGGGTCACTAGTGGGAACAGTAGCTGTACCTGGGGGATATTTTATGGGGTTATTGCTAGCCAAACGATCCCCAAATCTTTGTACTTGTTCCCAGATTCTCCTCTTCTCCTCAGTGGTACAACAGGTAGAGAAAAGGATATGCAAATCACACCAAGAAAATTCAAATTTCAGGGACAGATCCCTAAAACCCTCAGTAAACTTAGTGGGATCTTCTGAGTATCTCCCCAGTTTTTCTTTAATTTGGATGAGATCTGAAATGGAGAATGGAACATGCACTCTCCTTGTCCCTGCAGGGGAGGCAGGTATTTCCCTCAGGGGAAAAAGCCTTGAAGGCGCTGTGGGACCCAGAGCTTGGGGAGGGATATAGGAAGTCCTACTTCTGGTGAGGGAGGGGCTGGGAGCTGTTGGCTGACCTAGATTAGACAGCAAGGCCAGGGCATCTGGCTGGCAAGGGAGAAGATCAGCTAGTACCTGAGGAGGGGTAGGGGTGAGAGAGGGAGGTACCAAAGAGACCTGAGTGGGAGCCACCTCAGACGGAGGGGCCAGGGGAGGAGGTACTGCCGTGGGGGCAGGGCCCAAGGCTGGAACCTGGGTAGGGGTTGCCTTAGGGATAGGGCCCATAGTGGTAGATACTGCAGGGCCTGAAATAGGGGCAGGCCATGAGGCCAGAACCTGAGTAGGGGTCCCTTCAGGGGAAGGGGCCACAGAGGGAGGCCCTTCAATAAGACCCTTGGCTGGGACTTGAGCAGGGGTTACCAAGGGGGCAGAGGCCATGGGAGGAGATGCAGGGTAGGAGACTTGGACCGTGAAGGAGGCAGCATAAGAGGAGGGTTGCACTACAGGAAACCAAGGGAAAGAGGGGTTGCCCAAGGAAGGGGGAGCACAGGAAACAAGGGTGCTCTGGGGAGGTTGGGTAACAGGAGGGGCTGGGGCTGAAGCCCTGGGGGCCATAAGGAGGGGGTTATCCAAAATGTCCTGTTGACCCCCATTGCCCCTTTGTGGGGGTGCTCCAGCTATAAGCATCTTACAGTCTTTTCTGAGAACGGGGTACCAAGAGAGCTCCACGAAGGTCATTATGTAAGGAATTTCTGTCCATTTTCTTTCTCACTGACAATATAATTTTAACTGTAAAAGAGTATTATATTATATTAAAGTCCCAAAAACAGGCCAATCTTCATGGCCTTCTAGGCGATATTGTGGCCAAGCAGTATTGAAAAGGTGTACCAGCTTTTTCCTTTTAAGTTCTTTAGAGAACTTAAATTTTTTCCAATTTTGTAAAAGACAGCCTGAGGGTGAATTTTTGGGGATTGAGGAGAATTGACCCATTGTGAGCCCAGGGGGCTTGAAGTCCCTTCCTCTGCAAGGAGGATCTGGGAGTAAGCCTCAAAAAGGAACAAAGCAAGACAAGAAAAAACGAACACAAAAAGGTACCTGAGATTTTCCCATTCCCTAGCGCTGAGAGAATTGGGAAAATTGGGGGCGCACTTCCGGATAGGGCATCCATCCTTGTCCTCTATGCTTCAGAAGGTGTGTCCAGGTCCATGACCTTGAATATAAACCACTGGACCAAGAACCTGAGAGCGTCAGGCTGAGTCCAAGATAGCGAGCAGCTGTCTGACCTACTGGGGACCTGGGAAGTCAGGCCTGAAAAGCACTTCCAAAATGCTTGGAGAATGAGAAGGGGTTGGGATAGGGAGAGGCTTACCTTCCAGTCTTAGCTGGAGAAAAACTTGAAGTGAGCCGTATTTCCGGTGCCAGGGAACCAAAAATGAAGAGGTTATTGGTAAAAATGATGATTATAGGGGAACCATATGTTTCTAGGGATGACCGCCGCGGCCCCAAAATACCTACACGCCAGGTCCTGCCAAAAGAATTTGACTCAAGCCTTCTCAGCCAAGGGAAAAGAGAAAGTTTATTAGGGATTCACCATAATGGGCTGTCTTAAGAAATCGCCCCCCTTTGTGACGCCTGTTTCCACAAGCGGGCCAGATTCAACCTACTGAATTAGGGTGAACCTGAGCACCTTCATGGAGGCAAGATGGAGATTATATACACAAAGATTGTAGGAGGGATTGAGGGGTGGTCTGGGGTGACTAGAGGATGGGTTTCGGGAGGGTCTTGAGGAGAAGTCTAAGGAGGACCAGGTGAGGTCAGAGTCCAGGAACCAAGAGAATGGAATTAAGGGCAGGAAGTTCCTGAAGGCATGGATACTGATAATATCAAGGTTGGGAAGTAAGTGAAGGTATGCATATCTAAAGTAACAATAGAGGGAGAGATTTGGGCCTAATGATAATGTGAGGCTTGTGGCCTTAGGGGAAGGCCAGATCTAGTTGGAAGATTCAAGGACAGTTCAAGGGGCTCCCAGAGACTGTATTCCAGATTCAAGGGGGTTCCCAGAGACTGTGCCCTCATCAAGCCCGTTGATCAATCACATAGCATTTATTAAGTGATATGATCTATTAGGCACTGTGCTAAATGCTGGGATACACAACTCCTGCTGGCAAGGCATGGAAAAGGCTTAAGGCTGCAACCTTACAAGGAAAGGTGAGTTGGAGTCTGAGGGGCCAGAGCAGAGCCAGCCTGGGCCGTTCACTCTGTGCGTGTGTATAATGTTTATGCTCATATACATAAATATATAGATATAGATATAACATAAATGTGTGTGTATGTGTGTATGTATATTCAGGGTGAGAAAAAGGATTAGAGATAAGATATATGATGGTACGATATGATGGTGTGATACAGTTGCTATAATATATGATATGGCATAAGAAGAAGAATACATACATATATAATATGTGTTTCATATGTATATATATATATATGATATGTGTATATGTGTAAACATATGCACATGTACACATACATTATACCTCTTTGCATACCTATAAGATCTTCCTGATAGGATTCTTGAGGACAGGGATAGTTTCTTTTGATATCTTAATTTTGTTCTTTTATCCAAGTGCCTCAAAGAGTGGCTGGTAAATCCCGGGTAATTAATCAATGTGTATTCATTACTTGAGGGATAGAACTAGGAAACCAACCTGCTGCCAGGTACTAGAAGGGAGCCAGAAATACTATTTGGTTGGAGTGAAGGTTATGAATAACATAAATGATGTTTGATACATATAAGTATAAGAATGAGTTTGAGAATAGAAGTGGCATTTTCTAGAATTGTGGTTATATATTTATTTTTAATTTTTCCCTCTTTTCAGTCTTTGACATGAGGGCAATGAAACTTAAGCATACAGTGGTTGCATAAAAATATTTAGCTTTCATGGACACATACATATTTATGGTTCCTGCTGTTTCTGCACCACCTATTCAGGTCATCTGTGACAAGTGTGTCATTGTGGGAGTTAATGCATGCTGATGTGGTGAGGGAGAAAAATGACAAAGTTTTTGGGAACTTAAAACAGTCATTTTCTTTTGATTGCAATATTCAGGATGTGTTGGAAAGTCAGAGAAAACAGCCCGTGGTAAATAACAACAGAAATAAAACTATATAAAAACTAATTAATCTGAGAAATAGATAAAAATTGGGGGAAAGAAGTGTGTGTACATGGCACTGAACTTGTGATTATTTTCCAACAACCAGATATTTTGTCCTAGTGTTGACAATATATCTTGAAGGTTAGCAGCATTTTTCCTTTTTTCAAAAGTATTGTTTAGCATTATTAAAGAACCATCCTTGTAAAAGTTAGGAAATGAAGTTTTCTGAAGGGTCATCTGGCTATTTTATGAGACACTGTTAGCACCATAGGATAGGCAGGGCAGCTGAACTCTGAGGGTAGGGAAGGAGCAGCTATGGTCAGCTGTCCTTAGGTAGCAAGTCTCTCTCTAATACTGGAGATACTTGTAGCCAGTGGGTAGAAATAAGGTGAAACAGTGTTCATTGCTAGCATTTTAGGTGAGTTGCTTGATGCTTCTGGGGCAACAACATAAATAACAATATAAAATGTTAGAAGATGGAGAAAATTGAAAGGTGTTACCCTGTCACAGAGAAGCAGCTGCAGGGTCAGAAAATTCCTCTACATTTTTCACCTTTGTGCTTGTGTCCGCATGTGGTTCTCCTCTGAAGTAAGGATTAACTTCATGTGTGCTAGGCTGTGCTGCCAAGATACCTGAGGTCTGTGGAGCAGATCTATTCAAGGATAACATCGTGTTGTCATTACTTAACAAGGTTTATGACACCTGTGCCTTTGGCAGGACCTCTAGGAAGCTTTTCTCTTCATTAAAGTCTTTCTGGTTCAGGAGCTACAGGGCTCTGACAATCAGAGGTTGTAGGACACTGATCATGCCAGCTTCACCCCAAAACTTCTGTGTGTACGTCTGGAGGGACAGGATGAAAACATTCTTATAGGAACCATTAAACCATATATTTTCCTTTTGACATGAACCAATATTTCCTTAATAAGGTTGTGTATATTTTATGCCGTGGCAGTTATATAGCAGGTGCTCATTTTTTTAACCTGTTTATGTGTCTAGTTTCCCCTACCCTGAGGGCAGGGAAAATGTCTAATTCATCTTTGTCTCTCTCAAGGCATCTAACTCAGAGAACTGCAAACAGAAAGTGTCAGAAAATGGTGAATAAATAAGGGATTAGTGGGCTTCTGCTGGCTATCTAAGAGAAATCATGGTGAATGGATGACATAATACAGACTCAAGCAAATGTTTCTCAACTGTTCAAAATAAGGGAAGTGAGTGGACTTTTCAGACAATTGGCCAATGAGTTTGATTGTCGATTCCAAGACCCATAATCATATTGTAAACTTTTGTAAATTACGATTTGCAGAGATTTTGTCATCAATACAAGTCAGTGACGTATGTCAAGAATAAGCTGTGCTTGATTCACCTCATTTCCTTTACGCTGGGTCTCGGTACCTTGGAAGAATGTCACCATGTGCCTGGATGTCATTAAGACATTTATAGTTTCTCCTGATATCCCCATGGAGGGAAAATGGAGAGTCAACAGTAAGTGATAGGTAGTAGAAGGGGCAACTAGGTGGCACGGTGCCAGACCTGGAGTCAGAAGGATTTGAGTTTAAATCTGACTTCAGACGCTTACTAGCCGTGTAACCTTGGGCTTGTCACAATCTTGTTTGCCTTAGTTCCTCATCTGTAAAATAAGCTGGAGGAGGAAATGTCAAACAACTCCAATATCTTTGCCATAAAGGGGGGAGGGGCCAGCAATCACAAAGAGGAAGACATGACTGAATGACTCAACAACAACAAAAGTAGTCACATGAGTTCAAAACTGGCTGGACAATTAATCCCAAATGATGACTTAATAGATGGATATCAACTTGAGACTAGAAGTGTGCCCCCATAGTCTGTCTCTTTTTTCTTCCACATTTTATCACTTATTTGAATTAAGGCATAAGATACCTTTTTTTATCAAATGTATTGATAACAAGAGCTGCACTGCCACCACTTCATGGACCCGAGGGCCCAGAGGCAGACATCAAAAGCTGGAGTAGAAGACACAAAACCAATATCCAATCCATTCAGACCCAACATACTTTCAAACATAAATGCCTACTATGTGCAAGGTATCCAATAAGTGCTAGCAATACAAAGGCAAAACAAAAAATGCTCCCTCTGCTCAAGAAGCTGGAATCTGATGGGGTTTCTAATTCTTGGGCAATAGTGATAGGTAGAGACAAAGTCCCAGAGAAGGCTGAAGTACTACGGGAAGCTGTGGCACATGTTCACTTGAATTGCTACATTCATCCTCCATGAGCATGTATAGATCTTTTTTCTTGGTCATTACCAGCAAACCCTGGCTTGCAGCTTCCTCTGAATTTGTCTCAGCCAAAGAGTACCCACCAGTGCTGCCCTCATCATTCTCCATAGCAACAACCATCCCAACGTGGCACCGGATAGGAATGCACTGAATTTGAAGCAACTGTACCTTTGCAGATGGGGAATGTTTATCCCTGAGATGGGAAGGATGCTTTGCATAGACTGTTTGGGGATTGGGATGTCATGGTGTTTATTAAGACTGCTTGAATGCATGATTGCCTGGCTTTCAGAAATGATGTGGCAAGATTTACATGCCAACACTCTCACAGCAGAAAGGAAGAAGTCATTATAATAGATGCTTCTCATGCCCACAGGCTTATAATAAAAGCATCAAGTTGAGTCCATAAGTGGAACAAGTCATTAATTACTGACGGGTTTGGAAGAACTGAAAGCCCAAGGTGCCATCATGAAGGGCTGTCAAACTCTCACCGAGAACAAGGAGAGGGGGACACTGGCTTTCCATTAGTCTTTGTGATTTAGCAAGTCACTCAGTCAACCAGTGTTCTTCAGGAAGCAGCTGTGCACTGAGTGAGATCAAAAGTCGTAAGAATGGGAAACAAAAGGAATATTCAAAATAGGACCTGCCCTCAAGTGCCTCACAATCTAGTGGGGGTATCCTGGAATACATAAACACACACACACATACACACACACACACTCAAACATTGGTACATACTCCCACGGACACATAAAGGAGACCAAGGAGACCAAGAAACATTTTATAACAATATTGAAATGACAATAGCAGCAGGCTATTGTTTATGAGGGAGTAGGTGCTCTGGACTAGGTGGAGATGGTCAGAGAAGGCTTCCAACAGGAGGCAGATAGTAAGGCAGCTGAGAAGTCATATTTGATTTTAAGAATGGGGCAGGGAATGGTAGAACATCATGCCATCATGCACAGGAAGCAGAAAGCTAACTCTGTTGCAACCCTCTGTATCATAGCACCATAGTATATCAAATTTTGTTCTCAAATCAAGTATTTATCACAATTTATTTAATAATCCTCAGATGCAAAGTTCTATTCCAAGGTTTGGGAGCCTCAGATGATCAAGAAAATGTAAAAAGATTATACCTGCCCTTAAGACACATGAACAAATAAAGGAAATGAATACACAAAGACATCCCTTGCTAAGGCCCACTTCAGCTAGAGAATTTCATAGGATGGAGGAGTCACTGTTGTTTCTGCTAGTTGTAAATCTATTTGAATATTTGGATAATAGGAATATCATATCAGAGACAGTGTAATCTGGTGGATAGAGATCTGGCCTCAGCATCCAGATGACCAGCTTTGCAGTCCCAATTCTGACACATACTGGTCAGGTAATGTAATACAGGCAAGCTTTCAGTGCCCCAGACAACCTTTTAAGTGGCAAAGAAGGGGCTGTTCTTCACTGGTCAAGGGAATTTTCTCATTAGCTGATTCCTATAGTAGTGAAATCGCAGGCTGGGTGAATGAATAAGAATAAATAAATAAAAGTGAGCCATGACTTGGTGGCACATTTACAAAACAATGTCTGCTGGCCCTGGAGGCTCCAAAATAGACTCTTCAAAGAGCTCGGCCACTGAGCCCACAAGCACTAGGGGCCATCAAGATTCTTCTTTACCCTGTCATTTTTCTCCACTGTTGTTTGAGACCTCTCAGATCCCAACTCCTTTCTCTGGTCATCATTCCTTTCTAGGTATTGTTTTCCTCTTCCATCGTGAAGTCCTTCATGGCAAACACTGTATCACCTTGGTATTTTCCTCCACCACATTTAGCACAGTGCTTGGAAGAGAATAACCACTTAATAAATGCTTCTTGGGGGTGGAGCCAAGATGGCGACTGGAAAGCAGGGACTAGTGTGAGCTCCTGGCCAGATCCCTCCAAAAACCTATAAAAATGGCTTTGAACCAATTCTAGAACTGCAGAACCCACAAAAGACTAGGAGCTGGGCAGAGCATGCCCTAGCACCCTGAATCAGTGAGCTGTGGCAGTTGCCAGACTTCTCAACCCACAAACACCAAAGACAACAGAGAAGAACTGCAGAACCCATAAAATAGCGGAGGGAAGCAGGGCTCTAGCCCAGGACAGCCTGGATGGTCTCTGGGTAAGGTCTATCCCACACGGAGCTGGGAGAGGAGCGGAGCAGAGCCCAGCATGGGTGGCATGGACCAACCAGACAACAGAGAAGGTTAGTGGGAAAAGCTGCTGGGGACAAAGTGAAAGAAGGAGTTCCTGGTTTGGCCACTGCCCTGGGGGGAATGGAGGTGGGGAAGCTACAGAACTACAGCTGCAGTCGCTTCTGGCCCCAGGCCCACCTGATGGGAGGAATTAAGTGGCGGATCAGAGCAGGAGTGAAGAGCCTCCTGAAGATCTAAGTCCAGTCTGGGTTGGGGGTTCTTGGGGAAGGAGGAATGCTGGTGTGGCAGAACTGGTGCATCCCCCCCAAACTTGGAACATAGTACTCTTTACTCTACAAGCAGTCATACCCCACTTAAAAACTCAAAGGTCAAGTTAGTTGGCTGGGAACATGGCCAGGCAGTGAAAACGCACCCAGATTCAGTCTCAGAGTTTGGAATCTTTCTTTGGTGATGAAGAAGACCAAAACATACAGCCAGAAGAAGTCAACAAAGTCAAAGAGCTTACAACAAAAGCCTCCAAGAAAAACATGAACTGGTCCCAGGCCATGGAAGAGCTCAAAAAGGATTTGGAAAGGCAAGTTAGAGAAGTAGAGGAAAAATTGGGAAGAGAAATAAGAAGGATGTGAGAAAACCATGAAAAACAAGTCAATAACTTGCTAAAGAAGACCCAAAAAAATACTGAAAAATATACTGAAGAAAACAACACCTTAAGAAGTAGATTAACTCAAATGGCAAAAGAGCTCCAAAAAGCCAATGAGGAGAAGAATGCCTTGAAAGGCAGAATTACTCAAATGGAAATGGGGGTCCAAAAGACCACTGAAGAAAATAGTACCTCAAGAATTAGATTGGAGCAAGTGGAAGCTAGTGACTTGATGAGAAATCAAGATATTATAAAACAGAACCAAAGGAATGAAAAAATGTAAGACAATGTGAAATGTCTCATTGGAAAAACCACTGACCTGGAAAATAGATCCAGGAGAGATATTTTAAAAATTATTGGACTACCTGAAAGCCATGATCAATAAAAGAGCCTAGATATCATCTTTCAAGAAATTATCAAGGAGAACTGCCCTGATATTCTAGAACCAGAGGGCAAAATAGAAATTGAAAGAATCCATCGATCACCTCCTCAAATAGATCCCAAAAAGAAATCTCCTAGGAATATTGTCACCAAATTCCAGAGCTCCCAGATCAAGGAGAAAATCCTCTAAGCAGCCCAAAAGAAACAATTTGAGTATTGTGGAAACACAATCCGAATAACCCAAGATCTAGCAGCTTCTACATTAAGAGATCAAAAGGCTTGGAATACGATATTCCGGAGGTCAGTGGAGCTTGGATTAAAACCAAGAATCACCTACCCAGCAAAATTGAGTATCATGCTCAAAGGCAAAACATGGATTTTCAATAAAATAGAGGACTTTCAAGCTTTCTCAGTGAAAAGACCAAAGTTGAATAGAAAATTAGACTTTCAAACACAAGAATCAAGAGAAGCATGAAAAGGTAATCAAGAAACAGAACAAGAAAAAGAAATTGCAAGGGACTTACTAAAGTTGAACTGTTTTGTTTACATTCCTACATGGAAAGATGATGTGTATGATTCATGAGACCTCAGTATTAGGGTAGCTGAAGGGAATATGCATATATATATATATATATATATATATATATATATATATATATATATATATGTTTATGTGAGTGTGTATGTATGTATATATGTATGTGTATATGTATATATATATATATATATATTTAGAGAGAGAGAGAGAGAGAGAGAGAGAGAGAGACAGAGACAGAGACAGAGAGAGAGAGACAGAGAGAGTGACAGACAGACAGACAGAGAGAAAGAGGGCACAGGGTGATTTGAAGATGAAGGGAAGATATGTAAAAGGAATAAAATCAAATTAAGGGAAGAGAGAGGAATATATTGAGAGAGGGAGATACGGAGAGATAGAATGGGGTAAATTATCTCGCATAAAAGTGGCAAGAGAAAGCAGTTCTGTAGGAAGAGAAGGGAAGGCAGGTGAGGGGGAATGAGTGAATCTTGCTCTCATCAGATTTGACCTGAGGAGGGAATACCATACATACTCAATTGGCTATCTTACCCCACAGGAAATAAGGAGGAAGAAGATAAAAAAGGGGGGATGATAGAATGGAGGGCAGATGGGGGTGGAGGTAATCAAAAACAAACACTTTCAAAAAGTGACAGGGTCAAAGGAGAAAATTCCACAAGGGGGATAGGTTAGGAAGGAGCAAAATATAGTTAGTCTTTCACAACATGAGTATTGTGGAAGGGTTATACATAATGATACACATGTGGCCTATGTTGAATTGCTTGACTTCTTAGGGATGGTGGGTGGGAAGGGAAGAGGGGAGAGAATTTGGAACTCAAAGTTTTAAAAATGGATGTTCAAAAACAAAAAAAAAAGTTTTTGCATGCAACTAGAAAATAAGATACACAGGCAATGGGGCGTAGAAATCTATCTTGCCCTACAAGAAAGGAAGGGACAAGGGGGTGGGAGGGGAGTGGGGTGACTGAAGGGAGGGCTGACTGGGGAACGGGGCAAGCAGAATATATGCCATCTTGGAGTGGGGGGACGGTAGAAATGGGGAGAAAATTTGTAATTCAAACTCTTGTGAAAATCAATGCTGAAAACTAAATATATTAAATACAAAAAAATTTAAAAAAAGTTTAAAAAGGAAAACAAATAAATGCTCCTCATTCATTTGCTCACGCATTCATTCCTTTATCCATCATAACATTCCTGGGAGGTGAGGAGTACATGCATTATCCCTATTTTACATATGAGAAAATTGATATTTGGCTAAGGTTAGGATAAGAGGGGCCTTAAATAGCAGGGTGAACAGCGTGGGCTTTATCCTGAGGTCACTCTGGCAAAGAAAAGAAGAGGGAAATCATGTTTTATGATTCATAGTGGGCGACATATTACTCTCCGTTATTAGGTAGTAGCTGCCTTAATCAGTGTCAAGTGAAATCAGATGACGTTAAAGGTAGTGAGCTCCTATTACTAGAGGTCAAATAGAGAATGGATGACCACCTGTGGCTTTTTTAATTAATTAATTACTTTTTCATTTTCAACATTTACTTTTATAAGATTTTTGAGTTCTGAAATTTCCCCCTCCCTTCCTTCCCCCCTCCGAACGACAGCAAGCAACCTGATATAGGCTGTGTATGGACAATCATATTAAACATTTCCACAACAGTCACATTGTGAAAGAAGAATTAGAATAAAAGGGAAAAACTACGAGAATTAAAAATGAGAAAATAGCATGCTTCAATTTGCACTCACATGTGGTCAGTTCTTTCTCTGGGTGTGGGTCATCATGAGCTTTTAGAATTGTCTTGGATCTTTGTATCGATGAGAAGAGTGAAGTCAGTCGTAGTCTGTCATCATACAATGTTGCTGTAGTGCATACAATGTTCTCCAGGTTCTGCTCACTTCACTCAGCATCAGTTCATGCACATCTTTCCAGGTTACTTTCTGAAATCTGCCTGCTCATCATTTCCTATGGAACATTAGTATTCCCTTACATTTGTATACCACAATTTGTTCAGCCATTCTCCAAATGATGGGCTTCCTCTCAATGTCCATTTTTTTTTGCCACCACAAAAAGAGCTGCTGTAAATATTGTTGTACATGTGGGTCTTTTTCTTCTTTTATGAACTCTTTGGGATACAGACCTAGTAGTGGTATTGTTGGATCAAAGGGTATGCACAGTTTTATAGCCCTTTGGACATAGTATGGATGACAACTTGTTAGAGAAGCCACAGAGAGATTGTCGTTCAGGTAGTGGTTAAAGTGCATACCCTCTTAGGACCCTTACAACTCTGAAGCTGCAAAAGAATAAAACCTTAAGCAATTCACAATGAATCATATCTTTAAACTTTCTAAGAATACTCCAGGGATACATGCACACCTTCCCTGTATCACATAGAATACTTTATCTAGCCAGGAATCCCCTGTCTGCAAGGTGCTTACTGCTTCATTTTCAGAAATATCATGTGACAACTTCAAAAGTTATAATTTCTGGAGTGGATCTCCAAATTCACCAAGTACTAGTTAAGTACCTTCTTTGTACAAGTTTATATGCTTGATGCTAGGAACAGAAAAGTGCATGGTCTCTTTCTGTTCCCTCAAGGCATTCAAATATGTAACTCAAGGCCTAGCATACCAAACTCTGAGTTTACATAATCCATGTCCAATCTGGGAGGCTAATCTTTATATTAATAACTCTTTAGCTAGTATTGTCTGTATCCAAAGTGTATTCAGGGAAATCTCAGACCATATTTTGGACATAGGTTATATGGAGCATTTCACAAATGTAAGTAAAAGGATCCTCAAATACTATGCATACACTCAAGATAACAATGCCCATATTTCATAAAGGACAGCCTTTATTCCATGATGCACACACACACACACACACACACACACACAGGAGAAAACAGACAGAGAACCACAAAATTCCATAAAATAAATCAATTATCCTACCTATCTATGGAGTCCCATTTTCCCCACCATCTTAAGGTCATCCATATTCATAGTGTCATCCTCTACATTGGACTACTCAAAGAAGGGAAATAAACTTGGGGTTACTGGACAAGCCACTCATTGACATTCTGATGAATCTTATTTCTTTATACCCCAGAGATTCACAAAGGCATTCAATCCCTTGACACCAACCTTAGAATATGGGTTTCCCAAGAAGGGAAAGCCCCAGAGCTTTCCTAGACAGGCAACCTTTCCATTGCAGTGAGTCCCCCTTTTTACTGAGCTATTTAGTTTCCTGGAATCATAGGATAACCTTGTGAATTTGACTCCCTTCGGAAGAGCAACACCACTGGGCTGCTATGTATGTTAACCTATTGGAAACTATGTCTTATTAGAGATAGGGATCAGGCAATTACTGGCTGTGCATGGTTAATTCTCCTGCTTCAGATAGCTGAATCAAAAGCGAAGGTAGTTTAGGCTGACTTTATATCTATTGTGTTTATGTATGGATATACCTATAAATGGTCATGTTTCTCTCCTCTAATAAAATGTACTGCTTGAGGAGAGGAACTATTTTGCTTCTGCCTTTGGATGCCCAGGTCTTATTACAAGGCCTGCTATATAGTAAATGCTTAATAAATGCTTGTTGGCTGATTGACTGGTTAGTTCCACATATTATAAAACAAAACAAGACAAGTAGAAAACTAAAAATTTTATGCAGAGATAAACTGATCTGATTGCGGAGGTGATATGACCCAGATGGCAGAATATCAGCTTGGACGAGTTGTAGAGATCTAGGTTTCCCAAACTGAATGCCCAACGGATGCGTCTTCCATCACTGACCTTCCCCTTTCTCCTCCTTCTGTGGACTGAAGACCATTGCATTTAAGGAAACACATTCTAGAAAATGGCTCTTCCTGCTAATGAGCCTGCTGCATGTACCCTATTGGCTAGTCAACAAGTGTTCATTAAGTTCTCCCTATGTGCCAAGCACTGTACCAATTACTGAGAATACAAAGAAAGGCCAAAATGTTTCTTGTCCTCAAGGAACTCACGATCTAAATCTGCCTTGAACCCAGCCTCATTCCCCATCCCCCTGCCTCAGCCTTATGCATTTAATTTAAGACCAACCATGGGCCTTTCCTTCTGGGAGCTAAAATACACTAGAACAAATGGCCTTTTTGCTTTGATTATTTCAGGCTTCTCTGGTACATTGTGAATGTTCTCTCATTCCCATCAACACTGGAGAAAAGATGGGAAGAAGATTTGAGCTCAGCTTCCAAGTCCAGTGTTCTTCCTACTCCCCCATGCTGCCTTCGTCTCTTCACATGGAGCAGTACCAATTGGGTTCCCATTAATTGGGGCATGTGCTTGACTGCCTAATGATCCTTTCTATTCCAAAAACCATTCCTGGCCACCAGGCCTATCAGCTAACCATGGCTTGCATAGGCTCTATTCCTAAAATGTGACCAAAAAGTCCTGACAGCCACCTTCTAGGAGAGCCTTGTTTCTCCCATCAGACATCTCCTCAATGGGCAGAACGTTCATGTTTCTAGCTAATGAACGGCTTGAGCTCTTTACCTAAGAGTCTCTGTTGGTCTCTCTCTCCATATGCAGTTCAGGACCTGCTCCATTTCAGATCCAACCAAGCAATGTGAGGAGCTGAACAAAATGGGTAGGTCTTTGAGAGTGACAAATCTTACAACATCAACGGTATCAGATAAACCAGCACCTGCAGGGGCAAGTAGCCCCACGTACCACTAGTGCATTGAATTTCCAGCAAGATAGGTGGCATGGGTAAAAAAGCTATGGGTCTGAGCAGGAAAGCCTTGAGTTCAAGTTTGGCCTCACTAACTATGTGACCCTGAGCAATTCACTTAACCTCTGTTTGCCTCAGTGTCCCCTAAAATTGAGATAATAGCACCTACCTCACAGGGTTTTTGTGAGGATCAAATGAGATGATATATGTAAAGCACTTAGCACAGTACCTGGCACATGGTAGGTTCTACACAAATTCTTATTACTTTCCACCCTCTGAGGGCTGAAGAAATTCAATGATACTATAACCTAAGCAGAGTCAACTACCCCCCTATAGGTATGGATGTAATTACAGGTGTGGCCTTAAGTTTAGGAAAGACTCTCTCCAGAGGTGAGTGACCAATAGAAAAGATTTGCAGTAGATTTTGACTCAATGTTTTTCAAAGAATAATAGAATGTCAGAGCTGGGATAGACCTGAGAAGGGGGAATGGCAGAGCTGGTAGGCCCTTAGAACATGGGGTTTAAGAGCTGGGGCCTAAAACAGGAACTATTATCTCTAAGAGGCATGCTGCCCTTCATTTTTTCACACAAGAAAAGCCAGGTTCAGAGAAACATAGGATTCTCCCTAAGGTTACGCAAATAATACTTGCCTAAACAGAGAAACACACACAAACTGATGATCAATGCTCCTTAAATGGCACCCCACAGAGTCTTTTGTCCAACTGGACAAAAGCCCTTCTGAATGATGTTCTGAAGCCATCAGAGTCCTTCAGCTTTTTATAGAATTCCCAAGTCACAGGACTTAGAGCTGGGATTTAATCTTATTAAAACCCATCTTGATCAGAGATCCCATAAACATTGAGCCTGATAAGTAGTCCCTTTAGACCCTGTTTGACAATATCCAAAGAGGGAAAGTTGGCCATTTCTTATGATAGCCTTTTCCATTTCAGAATACCCCTTAATCCCACCCCCTGCTCTGCCCCACTTACTTCTTGTCCAAATCTTCCTCTCTGCTCCTCCTGCTCTAACTGACCCTTATTCTGTGCTCTGGAACCAAGCAGAATCAGTCCAATCCTTCTTCCTGTGACAGCCTCTGTAGAGGGACTTCTACTCAGGATCAGGTTCGATTAAATGGCCTCTAAGGTCCCTCCCAGCTCAGAGACTCTGGGAAGCATCTATTGATCAGCCTTTCTATGGAAGCATTGTTTATGATGCTTACCCATGCTGTTTTCACTATTATAATATTTTATTCCTTTGAAAAATGCATTGCTCCATCCACCACAGGGGCTCTTAGCTTTTTGTGAGGGTCATAAAACCCCTTTAGCAACCTGGAGAAGCCTATGGATGCCCCAGAATGCTGTTTTTAAATGTACAAAATAAAACACAGAGGGTTACAAAGGAAACTGACTGCAGGCATCAAGGTTGTGATGACGTGTAATCCATTGGTGCAGCTGATAACTACAGGGATCTCCAAGTAAACAATATCTTGATAGCTGAAACAATGAGAAGATGACACGAAAAGAGCAGGTGTTTCTTTGGTGACAAAGTTGCAGGTACTGTGGTTTGTTACCTGTATTCATAATGGAAGCAAATGATAAATTTCAGCTAGAGGTTAGTGAAAACAAAAAGGGCATCTTTTTCCCATCCAATTTAATGGATGCTCTGAAAATTCCCCATCAGCTCTGACTCCAGTTTCCAAACACCTTATCTATGTGATTACTCACCCTGCCCCAAGAGAGATCATGGCCCCTCCGGACTGTCTCCTAAGCTATTGGCCCAACCATTTACCCTCTGGTGGCTGAGACCTGGCAGTGGACCTTCTCTGCTGCCAGCTAGACTGGTCACCAGGCATATAAGCTGAGACCAGGGACCCATTTGATGTCCTTCCAACTCCATTGATAGGGCCAGAGCTTCTCTTCTCAAATAGCCCAGCCTCTAAAGTCCAAGGTCCCACTCCATGCCATGGGGAGGTATCAAGGAAGAATGTCAGTGGAGAGTGAATATTATTATTATGCAAGGGTGAACACTTGATCTAGATCAAGCCTTGCCCGTTCACCAAGCTGAGGTGCTCAGGAAAAAAGTAAAAACTGCCTACATCACATTTTAACCCCCTACTTATTCTACCTGGACCCAAAGGACACAGAAGCTTAAAGGATGGAAAGCAGCTGCTTCTAGGCAGTGGAATGGGCCCAGGAGTCTACAATCTGTGATGGAGAGATGAGGTAAGGCACAAGGCAGAGGCAAGTGGTCATGGGCCCAGAATGCTTAGCTCTTTCACTGGATGACCTCTGGCATGTCTTTTCCCCTTTCAAGGCAATGTGGTGCAGTCAAATGAGCACTGTTTGTGAAGTTAGGAAGTCTTGAGTTCAATCCCAGCTGTGTAACACTGGGGAAGTCATGGAACCTCCCAGCCTTAACTTCTTCATCTGTAAAATGAGGGAGTTACACTTGGAGACCCCTAAGGACCTATATTCCTACAATCTCTGTTTTAGGGTGCTAGGGAGAAGACAGTGCTTTAACAGTCTGCCCCACCAAACCACTGGGAGGCAAACAAACTGTAGTTCTGCCTGCATTATCATTTCTGTTTTACATTCAGGGGAAAGCTGGGATTGGGCTCATATATAGCTCCAGGATAAAATAAGCTGCCTGGCCTGTGTGAGCTTGGGCTTCAGCCAAACCCCCACAGATGCTAAGCCCTGTCCCTTGCTCACCTCTGTGGTGATCCAGGTGGAGAGTGGGGAGGGAGGGGCATTGTGGGCCAATGGAGGGAGGCCTTCTCCAGTTAAACTCTACCAATTTTGGCATCACTGGAAATGTGTGTCTGGGTTGGGGGGCGGGGCTCTTTGTCACAAGGAAGGAACACAGATGTGATCTGGCTTCCCCTCCTTTCGGGGCCCTCTAGCCCCCAGCCCCTCTTCCCTACCCCAACCCTACCAACTGCTCCAGCCTCCCTCCCACCGGGCAGCACCCCGTTCCCATTCCCGGCCAAGGCAGCAGCTGTATTCAGCCCTCCTCTCTCCTTGCTGTAGTTCCTCCAGCTCCAGTGTGGAAGGAAACATGGGGCCCATCTATACTATCCAACAGTGCTCTCTGGTGGTGCTCAGTCCACAACGCCTTCAGCTCCTCTGCCCTGCTGTCCAAACCCTGGGAGAGCCAGAAGCGACAGGGATTCTCAACATGTTTCCGGGTGATAAGAAACGCAGAGCCATAAACAACTTTAAAATCAGCAAGGCATGAAATGTGAGTCCTGGTTTAGGAAGGTAATGTAGATATAGAGGTTAAAAATCCTTCCTCTCATCCACCAGATGTGTATGCTCTATCTGGACTGTGTTTGTCATGTAATGCAGAGCTGGAAATCCAACTGTCAGCATGGACCAGAAGAACTGGGATCTGTGTCAGGGAGAGGCATTTTCAACCAGGTCCTTTCATGAATGTCATGCTTCCTGCATAAGGGAGCCCCACTGATGTGGGAATTAGATAACTCCATTTAAAAGGGTCCCAAGAAACTGGACTTCCCCCTGACACCCCCTGGGGCACTCTGTCCAGATAGCAGCCCATGGTCCCTAACATGTTTCTGCAAGGCTCAGTCAGTCAACCAGTTTGTTCTCATCGTCGATGGCCAGGACCACAAAGTAATAGGTTGCTGAAGACCTAACAGCTCCCCCTCCCTCCCCAACAATGAGGGACTTAAGGCTGCTTGAGTCAGCTAGAGTACAGGACACAGATCAGGACACCAACCCAGTCCTTAATATCATGCAAAAACTGAGCTTAGGGATCTCCTTTTGCTTGCCAGACATGACCATTTGGTCAAAGATAAACTACATCTTTATTCCTCCCCCACATTTACTAGTTTGGATTTTCCTCCAAATTTATTTTGAAGAAAATCATTTACACTGTCCCTTGGTGTCTTCTTTTTTAAATGAAACTCTATTGGCAAATTTGAACTAACATTCAGAGAATATTTTGAGGTTTCATTTCCAAAAGAATTTATTTCAGGACATAACTTATATAATGTTAAGGCATAAAGGGACATTAGGCATCGTCTTATTCAATTCTCTCACTTTACAGAAAAGGAAACTGAGGCACACAGAAGGAAAGGGATTGGTACCATAATAAAGGTTTATTTAATGAATAATATCTATCGAATAAAAGATAAATTATAGTGACAATTATTACTATATTTTCATGCCAAATTATCTTTTACCTGGTAAGGATATTATAAACATTTTGCAGATGAAAAAATGGGCCAAGAGAATATAACAGCAACAACAATAATTCTCTAACATTTAGATAGCAACCTTAAGGTTTGCAAGAAATTTTACACAAAAATAAAATTCCCGGACAGTTGAGATTTGTTTTGCTGGACTTTATATTTGTTAGTAGGGGTTTTGTTTTTCCTTTCAAGTCAAAGTGGGTGTGGGGAAGAAAATAAATGGAAGGAAGAGAGGAAGGAAGGAAGGAAGGAAGGAAGAGGGGGAAAGAGAGAAGAGGGAGGGAGGGAGAGGGGAGAGGGAAAGGTAGGAGGGAGACAGGAAAGAAGGAAGACAATGAACATCCTCCAGTTACATTTGAAGACAAGACTTCTGACATCAAGTCCAATTATTTCATTACTAAACAAACTGCTTTTGGAACTTATTATCATAAAATTTTCCAGTCGGTAAGAAACTCTAGAGAAGGAGACCTGAAGGCAGGTTTCTGACTCCAGGCTCAGCCCTCTGTGCACTGACGCACCCCCTAGCTGCCAGAACAATGTTTTCCTTTTAAAATAATCCAAGACCAAAAGCACCAGCCTCTTTTCATAGGCAAGATCATTGTGATGCAGGCTAGACTCATGGAAGCTTCCTTCTTCACGCTGATATCTTGGTTTCACTGTTCCTTGCTCCTTCTAGCATAGTGCTCGTCTATTTATATTTATCGAATTCCCTTACAAGGAACTCTAAAGGGCCATCGCTGTTCTTTCATGGTGTTGAAATTTTTACTCTATCTACTTGAGAACTTAGAATGTCAGAGCTGGAAAGAGTTTTAGAAATCCTCCTGTCAAATCTTAGTTTTTAAGGGAAGAAAACTGAGCTACCGTGAAGAAAAAAGACTTGATTGACACAAAACAAATGGATTATGTGGCATTCATTCATTATATATGTGTGTATGTGTATACAATATATGTACACAGGGATGGATAGATAGATGGAGAGGTAGGAGGGATGAAAGAAGCAAGATAGATAGATAGATAGATAGACAGACAGACATGTAGATAGATAGATCGATAGATAGATAGACAGTTATCTCAGAGGGAAGGCAATAGCCTTAAGAGCAATCAGGAAATTCTTGTAGATGGCGGGACTTTAGGTGGAACTTTCAGGAAGCTCAGGGTGCCAAGAGATATGGATGAGGAAGAAGAGCATTCTAGGTAGGAGGGATAGCCAGTGAAAATTTTGGGGTTCAGAAGATGGATACATATTTCATTTGAACCTCACAACAACCCTATGAGGTAGATGCTAACATCATAATCATTTGACAGATGAGGAAACTGAGGTTATAAAAAGATATGACTTACCAGGGTCACACAGGCATTAAGTGTCAAAGGCAGGATTTGAACTCAGGTCTTACTGAGTTTGAGTCTAATATTCTATCACTGTCTCACCTCACTGCCACCTTGGTTCATCTTGATGATACTTGTTGAAGTGATGTAATTGCTGATTCAAGAGGGAACCTGTCCCTTGGTATGTCCAACATAGAATCGGAAGTCAGAGACTGGCATTTGTCAGTACAGACTGTGCTATAATAGAAAATGCTATAATAGACTGTGCTATTATAATGTCTCCTTCCTAAGAAAGCAGATTCCATTTCAAGGCTTCGACCATGGTCTTCTAGAGCAAGGATGACCAAAGGCGAAAGTCTTCACCTGTTGCCATTCCCTCTGATGAGGAGTCTCCCTCCACTTGCAAGTCTGCACTTTGGGTGACACGCATATAATCTATTGTTCCGTCCACAGTCGAAGCCCTTCCATCCAGAGATGCTCCCAAGCTAGAGCACCCTCTGAGAACCCAGGGCCACGGGAGGACTAGACATTGGAGAAGGATTCAGATTAAGGGAAATGAATATTTTATTTGGAAAGGACTCCAACTACTCAGTCCAATCCCCAGGGAAATGTGTTCATTTGTAAACTGAAGAAACATTTACTAAGAACTGAGAAGGAATTGTGTGGGACACTAAAGATACAAAGAAGAAACCAGATAGAATTTCTGCCCTCAAGAAGCCTACAACCTAGTAACAAGAAAAGTCTTGTCAGTCAGTAACTACAATGTAATTTAAATATGCTCCATTCAATCCATCAAAGACATGTTATTTCCTTGCATCCTCTCCATATCATGAACCATGCACTCATGGTTTTCTTTTTCAGAGAAGGAAGGGACCTCAGGAGCCATCTAGTCCAATCTCCTCCCTTTGCAGACAAGGAACATGGACCCAGAAAGGTGGAGGGATTTGCTCATGGTTGCTCAGGTAGTACATTAGAGAGGCAGCCTTTGAACTCATCTTCCTGTCTGCAAATTCAGAGTACTTGTGCCTCCTCCACCTCGTAATAGATTGTATGCATAAGAGTAGGCTTAGAGAGAGTTCAGAGGGGGGACCCCAAAGGCATCAAGCCCAACCTTCAATGCGGTCAGTATCCCCACTACAATAATTTCCTATACAGCAAGGGGTCACTTCACCCTCTGTAAAGGTAAGCTTTGGGAGTTAATTGCTCTGCCCTCCATCCCTCCAATCAGAAGGGAGAGGGGAGGAGCTGGGGAAGGCTTGATGTTTCTGGAGTCCAGAGGAAGCACAGTCAGTTTTGGAAAACAAAAAGTGAACTCATCTCCCTGTACCCACGGTCTTTCTTTAATGGCTGCTCTTCAAATCCCTTACAACAATGACCATGGGAAGTATCTGATTCTGTAGTCTGTTGAGGGGAGCCTGTTCAGTCCTCTTTCTTACATCCAATAATTCTCAGCTGTACTGTTCTGATTACTCCACTGCACATTCCTGAGCCTCCTCAAATTTATCTGCATTGGTTAATATCCCCATGAGAAGACAGACCCACAATGTTCTTCTGGGCTGCAACAAAGAGGTGATGGGGTGTGCTTACCGTGTCCTGCACTTGGAGGTGATTCATGGGGTGGCTCATCATCTGGGGACTCCCATAAATATATGTCTCTTACAGAATCCCTAGGCTGCTATTTGCCTCTCTGCCTGGCCCTGCTCTAAGTATTTAGTAAATATTTAATCGCAATAATAGAAACTCAAGTTGGCACAACTGGAAATTCTTGTTCAGGGATTCTTGGCACTACTGTGGGTCAAATAACGAAACGCATCTTGGCAGAAAGGACTGGCTGATAAAGTCTCAGCAGATAATGGCAAACCAGGAATGTGAACTGAGGACAGCCTCACAGAGAAGTTGAGCTTCTGGCTGGCTTATTCCATTCTTTGGGATGGAATTTTATGCTAGGCATTGCTAAGAGGTAGTGGCTATTGGTGGATGCTGCTCTAGTACTGAATTCTCTGTCCCTCCTTCCCAAATCCTCCTGCCTATGCTTATCCATTGTCATGGTGAATCCATCCAATAGAATGGCAACTCCTTGAAGGTAGAGATTTTTCCCCTTTGCACACAGTTGGTACTCAATAAATGATGATTGAATTGGACTGGGTTAGAATGAATTTGACTGGACTGGATTATTGTACCCCCTATTCCTCAGGAATCCCAGATGTGATGCTAATTATATAACTTTGGATAACATTGTCATGTTGCTTATCTGTCCATGGATGGGGTTTCTTCACCAGATTCCTTTAAGGACATAGCATTTTGCCTTTGTTTCACATTTACTTCTCCTTCCTTCACTGAAAATGACATCTCCCTCCTCAAATCTTTCAAAATATATTCCCTGGGCCTTCCTCATCCCAAGCAATGGATGTTGGTATATATCGCATGTTCCTCCCAGCAGACTGAAAGCCCCTTGGGGGCAAGGACTGTCCCATTTTTAATATACATATTGTCAGTAAGTGTTCAACTCGAAGATTGAATAAAACTTAAACCAACCAATCCAATTAACCAATTCAATTGAATGGGCATTTATTTACTGTCCACTCTAAAATGTAGAATTATTATATATTGCCTAGGCAGGCAGCCTCAAAGTGCATTGATGTGTTCTCTCTGACACATAATACATAGGGTCGGTGTGAGCAGGGACAAATCACTTAATCTGTCAGTGTTCCAAGCAACCAGGGTAGAGACTATAGTATGAAGAAGTAAGGGTGTCCTCCCTGGGAGGTCCCTATCCCATAGAAATCATAAGTCTGGTCCCCTCCTGCCCCACCCCAAATATGCTAAATATCATGTAGTGCTAAGGACACTAAGATGAAAATGAAAACGTTCTGTTCCCAAGGAGAGTAGGTGCAGCTAGAGGGACATAGAGTCCAACACATATAGAAAGTGCCAGGTAATGGAGGATGGAAATGCCAACAATGGATAAGCAGGGAAACTAGAAAAGTCCCCTGTTGGAGGGAAAAATTCAGCCTCAAGTTGACTGGTGCTAAGGATTTCAAGAGACAGAAGTGAGCAGGGAGAGCCCTCCACAGCTAGGGGACAGGCTGTCATGTACAGGGAAGAAAAAAGAGACCACTTTGACAGGAACACAGAGCACATGTGTGTCTATGGAATGCCATGTGGGAGAACATAAAATTAGTTAGAAAGAAGTGGGAAATGGATTGGAAACTGAAATGACAAACATAAGAGTTGGTATTGTATCCTAGAGACAAAAGGAAACAACAGGAAGCTTGTGAGCAGCATAGTAACATGGGCAGAGCAGCATGTTAGGCAGATCAGCTTGGTGCTTGCATGGCTGATGGTGGGAGAAGGAAGAGAGTGGAGGTCTTGGGGAAGGGATTAGGAAGCTATCACAATGGTCCAAGCTAGGGATGATGGACCAAACTAAGGTGGCTGTGGTATGAGGGGAGAAGTGATGCCATGGGGAAAGAAATGACAAGATTTGGAAGCTGGTGGGATATGAGAGAGGTGAGGTAGAGTGGAATCATGTATGATTCTAAGAATGTGAACCTGCAT
This sequence comes from Trichosurus vulpecula, assembly GCF_011100635.1. NCBI lineage: Eukaryota > Metazoa > Chordata > Mammalia > Diprotodontia > Phalangeridae > Trichosurus > Trichosurus vulpecula. The sequence goes on along the minus strand of NC_050577.1, from coordinate 305,256,302 downwards.
AGCTGAAAATATCCTGATGTCCTCAGTAGAAATGAAAAAGTCAGAAGGGCATGGAGTTATGGGGAAAGATGATGTCTTTTATTTTTGGTCTGTTTTATTTTTGCTATGTTGAGTTTAGTGCATTGTTTTTGGCATGGTGAGAGCCCCCAGGTGAACTTGTGCATTAGTTTGCAATATAGGACAGGAATTAAACAAAGATATGAAGGCTGAGTCTGTAGATTTGGGAACCATATCAGTACAGACCATATCAGAACCCATGTGAGTTTATGAAATGATTGAGAGACAGAGGATAGGGAAGAGAAAAGGACCAGACCAGAGCCCTAGGTGCACCCATGCATCGAGAATAGAATATGAATGCTAACCTAGCAATGGAAGCTAAGGAGTACTGAGGCATAAGGGAGTAGCAAAAGGGAGCAGTATCCTGAGAACCAAAAGAAGAGAGAGAGCCAAGGATTGGTGTGAAGTGATGCAGAGTAGCCAAGGAGGACTAGGAAAAGAGCATTGGATGAATGCATGATCAAAATGTTAGGAAGGAAGCCTGTAAAATGCATTTTGGTAGGCTTTTGGAGAACAATTGGTGGCCATAGGTTATTTATAGACTTCTTAGATTGAGAGATGGAAAGGAACAAAATGTGTCCTTCAATCCAGATGTTCTGAATTGAACCCATCATGCACAGCAGGTCTTTGGTGTCTGGAAAAAGAATGGATTTCAAATGAAGAAGCTCCATCAGAATCTCCTGATTGCTTCACACTAATGGTGATATTAAGCAAGTCACTTACCTCCAGGAGCTCCAGTTCACTATTACGTGCCAGAATGTTCTCACCTATGGATGTAGCCATAGAATGCATGTCTACTATTCAAAACCCAGCTTAACAAAATACAGAAAGACCTAGATATTTGGGGCCACAGTAATGAAGTAAGACCTTCACCCAAGGCATGGAGGGTTTGGAATCTACATCCCAAAAGGGACCATTTCTGCATTTAAAAAAACAGAGGCTTGATTAAGCCCCTGAGGATGCTCTGGGCTTTTTTGCCTAATGATGAACCAAGGTCCCCATTTATACATCTCCTCTTCTATGTGCTGGTTCAGAGAATATGGGCTTGGGGAAAGAGGACTGGAATAAAGAAAAAAAGGATTTTTCCAACAATGTAAAAACAGCTTTTAAGCAGTAATATCTTGATATTACATAACATACAGTGGACCTTGGTGTCATCAGCTATTTTGAGAAAGGAGCTTGTTAAGTAGAATGCCCCTAATCACTTCAGAATTGGCCACCTCCTGATAGCAAACATCTCTCACTCAGGCATAAACAGCCATCAGAAATGGACAGAGCAGAAAGATGAGCTTCCTTCTCCCTTTAGTGTTCCTGGCTTCCCACAGCCCAATGTACTCAAGTTCACTGCAAATATTAGATTTTTTCTTGGCTCAAGGGAACCTTCTGACCTTCTCTGTGTCCATTAGACAATACTCTGGTTTTCTAAAAGGAGACCTATCCCGTCCCTTTTAATGATGTTAGAAAAACACACCTTGCCAGGGATGGTGAACTTTACCTCTCCCCTTCTGGTTCTGATACTATTGACTGAGTTCCTTCTGTTGGTCAGCTGTCCCCCAGGCCCTCCACTCCAACTTCATTCATAACATTGAGAGCTGGAAGGGACCTTAGTCTAGATCCAACCTAACACAGTGGAGTGAGCATTGATTCTGGAGGGAGAGGAGCCAGGTTCAAGACTTACTGCTGACTTTGAACACTTAAACTGCCTGGGTCTCTTTACTACTATATAAGAAGAGGTACCATTAGACTAGGTAGGCTCTGAGGTCAAGAAGCAGCTCAAGAACATTGACTCTGTATCCTTTGATTCTGGAGAGGAGAAGCTTCCTTATTACCAGGATAGTAGATTTAAGCAGGGGCAGACCTCAGGTGAATAATAGGTGGTGCTGAGATTTACTCTCCATGCATTGAACTCTTTGGACGCCACAACAGCCCTCTGAGGGAGGTACTATTATCTCCATTTTACAAAAAGGGACACTGAGGCTCAAAGTAAGTGACTTCATATGGTCACACAATAAGTGTCAAAGACAGGGTTTGACCCCAGGAATTTATGGCCTCCAAATAAACACTGTAGCTCTACCATGGTGCTCCTCTGGAAAGCACTCGTATTAGAACTCAGGTCCTCTGACTCTAAATGTGGTGTTCTTTCTATGGTGCTTCCCTAGAGATATAGGAGATGTAGAAGGAGGATGGCATCACTAGAGAAGATTGGAATGATTTCCACCACTTGTTTTAAGCAGCAGAGCCTTGTCTTGGTTGGAGAGAGGTTAAGGGGGAGGGGAGGGAGGGAATACAGGATTTAGAAAGGTCTTAGTCCCCGCCCCCTTGGAGGTCGCAGCCTAGTTAGGACACAAAGCACAAATACAGTAATTCCAGCACTCAACAGAGCATGAGAAATGTTTCAGAAGGGTGCAAGCAAAGCCTTGTCTGAGGGTGAAGTTAGTGTCCATGTCAAGATTACAGGAAGACTTTATGGGGAAGGGAGCATTTGAGTTATACTTTAACGTATGGGGAGTCTCTGGGCTAAGAGCAGAATGACCAGATATTTCAGGTACAGGGCAGTGTGCTAAAGGCCAAAGGACAACAAGGGGTACTTTACAGACAAAGAAACAGGGGCTTAAGAAATTGAATTCACATGACCAATGTCACAGAGAGGTAGAGAGACCCAGACTCTGGCTATAAGGCCACTGATCATTTTCTAACAAGACTTTGAGAACTGACTGGCACCATGGACTTTGAGTTGGAAGAGAAGATTGATTTGTGACTATTGCAGTCTTTGAACCAAAAGGCAAACTTGAATCATTAAGGTTTTGTTGCTGCTGCTGTTTTTATTTTTAGAGAAACAGCCTACAAGAAAGAAGAAGGTGAGGAAGAAGTGGGGAGGTGACAAGCCTGACCCCACCCAGGATTTCAAAAGGTGAGCTGGAAAGACTTAGTAGCAGAGGACCAACAGTTAAGAGAAGACAAAAAGAGAAAACAAAATGGGAAAATAAAAAGAAAGTGGAGAATAAAGCCCATGACCCTGTCAACATCTCATAATTTCAGTGCAGAGGACTTGGACTGAAATTACTGATTCTGCTTATATCTCCAAAGACAGATGGAAGTTCCAAAATAAGGCCTATTCTTCCCCACTTCAGTCTCCCCTCTTTGTGCCTGTGTTATAAGAGAGAAACAGAGAAGCATATAGACAGACAGACAGACAGACAGAGAGGAGAGTGAGAGAGAGAGAGAGAGAGAGAGAGACAGAGAGAGAGACAGAGAGAGACAGAGAGAGAGTGAAAAAGAAAGAGAGAGACAGAGAGAGAGTGAAAGAGAGAGAGAGAGAGACAGAGAGAGAGAGAGAGAGAGAGAGAGAGAGAGAGTGAAAGAGAGAGAGAGACAGAGAGAGAGACAGAGAGAGAGACAGAGAGAGAGTGAAAGAGAGAGAGAGACAGAGAGAGAGACAGAGAGAGCTCACGTGCTCACTTCCTTAACTTAAATGTTGCCTATGTCCTGATTATACCTCAAATAGAAGCCAGGAGTTATATGGAGATACACAAAAATTTAAATGAGGGAAGAAAACCCAAATTCTGAACTTTGGGAATTTTCCTAACTGGGGACTCTGGGCTATTATTTTTTGCACTAATAATTTTTGCTCAAGTACTAACTCCTTAAAACAGAAGAAGAAGGGACCACATGGACCAGAGAGCCATTACATGGCCCTTATGATAAATTGGAATTAATCATCATGATGGGGTATGGCTGATTATCTCTCATCTTGGAGAGAAGAAGGGAAGAGAAGGTGGTGACAGAAGAAAAGATCATCCTAAACTAGCCCCAAAGTCTAGGAAATATTTGCAACTCAGCACCCTCCTGGATGTCTAGTTACTGGGAAGCAAACAGAATTCATTTTTTTTCCTCCTTTTCATCCTCTCATCCTCCAAAATGCCCAGTTTTGGCTGAAATCTTTATTCTTCTGGTCATTCCATACTCTACATTCTGGAAACTTGGCCAAGTAGCTTTTCTCCAAATTCAGCATTTCATTTCCAACCTCCAGGCATTTTCAAAAGCTCCTCCAGATGCCCTTTATATACACCCCATTCACTTCACTACTGGAAATCCTTATCTTCCTTCAGGTTTTCAGCTCAGAAGTCACTTCCTCCAAGAAGCCATCCCTGATTCCCCTTGTTGTCAGTGTTCTGCTCCCTCATTAGTGTTCTCTCTCCAGTCAAATTTCCTTTTAATATCCTTATTTGACTTGGCAAACCACGACTCAAAGTCCATTTGCATAAGACTGTTCATTGCTGAAGATTGATTATTCAATGCTTCCTGTGTGTCTGCAGGAGGTGTGGAGTTGGTGAATGCTTGGAGAAGAGGGATCCTGGTTTTCTGATTTCCAGTTTCAAGAGAAAAGAAATGTGGTTTCATATTTACTTCATGGAGAGGTTCCTAAAGGGAGAGAAAGGCTCTGGGAAGAAGTCAACAAGTTCAGAAGCCTGTACCTCTTGGATTAGATCTGGGATTCTTTCTTTATTGAGCTATCTCACTCCCAATAGGAGAACACATTCACTTTATGTATTTTCTGGTACATTCTCATCTGTATACTTTTTTCTAATTTTTGTTCATTATCATGTTGGAGAAATTGGTTTATTTCCTGTTTGCCACATATGCCCTTTGTGAAACTGGCATTTGGCGGAGAAGTATTGCAGTCTTGAATATAGCTTAGGACCTGCTTGTTCACTAAAGGATAGTAATCAGAGTGTGGCTGAAACCTAAACATTTCACCTAGACTAGGATTGGAAACGCTAGAGATATCCATTCAGAACCTCCCATGAGCCACATCTAGGCATACCCCTGTGGACACACAGCATTTCCATGGGCAACACATACTCCCCTGCAACTAAATGTTTTATCTTCCATTAGCATTCATTATAATAATAATTATTAATAATATTGTTGTGATCATCATCGTCATCATCATCATCGTCGTCATCATCGTCATCCAATCTTATGGTCAGTTCTACTATCTGACAATGCCAATTACTAGAGGAAAGGATTCATGAACAAAAACTCTAGTTCATAGATGGACAGGGCCTCCACTTTCCAGTAAAAATGATAAATTGTGACATACTGACAAGGAGCCTCTCCCCTCAACTTTGTTTAAAATTCAGCCATCTTTCATCTCCAGAGATTATGACACTGCCTAGGGATATATTAACAGTACCAATAATTACAACAATAACTAACATAAAGTGGTTTCTATGTGCCAAGTACTGTGCTAAGTCTTTTACAATTATTATCTCATTTAATCCTCACAATAACCCTGAGAGGTTATTATCCCCATTTTACAAATGAAGGAACTGAGGCAGATAGTGGTTAGATGATGTACCCACACATCTAGTAAGTGTCCAAGGCCAGATTTGAACTCATCTTCCTGACTACGTCCAACACTCACACTACTGTGTCACCTAGCTGCCCTTTAAGATTTAGAGTTAGAAGACACCTTAGAACATAGAATGCAATATGAAAGCTAATGTGAAACACAGAACAGACTCTGTCAGAAGTGGGTATAGCCTTAGGATATTAAAGAGGAGCTGTCTAAGCTCAGTGAGCTTAGCACACAGAACACAAGGATGAGAGATGACTCAGACTAAAAATCACAGAATGTACTTCCATGAGGGAAAGACAGTGGAGGTCACACAGTACCACATCATCATTGACAGGGGAGAAACTCGTAAGACTCATAATAATCAAAGTGAGTAGTCTCTAGTTCCCTCTGTTAATAAGCATCAAAAATTCCATTTCATCCAGGTTCAGAGTCTGAATTCCACTCCAAACCCAGTAACACTTTCCTCACAATCACCATGACAGTGAAGTTTCAGTGTTGTTTCCTACTGTGATTAAAACCAGTCATTGGTCATTGTTGGTATCGTCTATACACTTCTTGACATCTGCCAGAAGTACCGTTCACCATTTTTGCTGAATGTGTTTCCTCTACTCTTCTCCATTTCATTATTTCCATCTTTCCAGTAATATTCCACCTACCCTCAAATGCATTGTCTGCATTATTCAATCCAATGTCACAAATATGGATGGAAGGGGTTACAAATAACAGTAGACTTGCTTCATGACCTCTGTGATACTACTAGGGGAGATAAAACATATACCCAGCTAATGTGAGCAGTAGTCAGAACAGGAAGGTAGGGGAAGAAAGGGAGAAGCAGAATGCTAAAGGACTTTGGAAGAGGGAAACCTCACTAATAGAGGAAGTGAGGCAGTTTCAGGAGTTGGGATGGGGGAGGCTTCCTGGAGGAGGTAACAGCTGAGTGGGGTGGGGTGAAGGGTGGCCAGGATTTTAATATGCAGGGCTGAGGGAGTAGAGTATCTCAGGTGTAAGGAACAGTACTAAGGGGGATTCAGTGGCTAAAATATGCTCAGTGAGGGAACAGTGAGGGGGAGGAGGTAAGGAGTGAGTCAATAAGCATGTGTTAAGTACTTATTCAGTGCCCGGTCTGTGTTGAATACTGAGAGTGCAAAGAAAGTACTTTGAAATGACTCCTGCCTTCAAGGCGTTTACCTTCTTATTGGTAGAGAAAACTAGGGGAAAGTTATGTAAATAACTAGACACATACAAAAGGTGTTCAGAAAGGACTGAGGTTAATCTCAGAAGACAAAGTACTAGCAGCTGTGAGAGTGGGCAGGGAAGGCCTCCAGCAGAAGGTGGGATTGGAGCTGAATCTTGAAGGAAGCCAAGGAGCCAGAAGGTGGAGACAAAGAGGAAGATCATTCCGGGTGCTGGGGTAGACAATGCAAAGACACGGGATAGGAAGCCGTGTAGGAAATACCAAGCAGGCCAATGTAGCTGGTTAATATAGTATGTGGACAAGATGAAAGCTCTGGAAAGACAGGAAGGTCACAGGTTATGAGTTTTAAAGGTCAAAGAGAGGAATTTCTCTTTTATCCTAGAGGTAATGGAGGAATATTGGAGTTGATTGAGTAGAATCAGGTCAAGTTTGCATTTAAGGAAAACTACTTTAGCATTAGAGTTTAGATGGATGAAATTGGTGAGAGACTTAAGGCAGAGAGAACAATTATTGGGATCTAAATGAGTGGTGATGAGGGCCAGAGGTGATAACTGAGTGAAAGGGTAGAGAAAGGGTCAGAAGCGAAAGATATTGGGAAGAAGAAAGAAATTGCAAGATCTGACAATTGACTGGATATGTGGAGGGAGAGAGAGTGAAGAGTCCAAGATAATGCCAAGGTTAGGAACTTTGCTAGATGGAGGTGGAAGAATTGGGATGTCAGGGAAGATTGGAAGAGGGGAAGATTTGGGCAGAAAGAGCATATAGAATTTGCTAGAACTGTCAGTCAGAAGAGCCTGGTGTTTGGGAAATAAGCAGTGGAGAGTCACTAAAGACTTTGGGTAAGGAGAACAATACACTGGGAATGATTGTCACTGTTGTTCAATCATTTCAGTCCTATCTGACTCTCTGTGACCCCATTTGGGGTTTCCTGGGCAGAGATACTGGAGTGGTTTGCCATTCCTTCTCCAGCTCATCTGACAAATGAGGAAACTGAGGCAAACACTGTGAAGTGGCATGCCCAGGGTCATACAACTAGTAAGTGTCTGAGAATAGGAATAATTACAGACATCTATCTATATGGTTGTTAGTAGTAGGGCTTAAGGGCAACAGATCCACCCAGCCCTGGAAGCATGCTATCCCCTTGTATACAGTTCTCTTGAGTGAAGGCTGTCCCCCAATGTCATTATTATGCAGACCACATGCCATTGATTGCTGTTTTCTGCTGATAATTCTGTGACAAATCCTATTTCTGCACTTCAAGTGTGTTCGATGGAGATTCGGGTGGTGGATGTGTTCCAATAAGCTGTCCCTTCACATCTCAAAAACCTGAGTTATTATCAGCTCTCCATCTGCTTCAAGAAGCTGTGTACGGCCTCCTCTCAACTCCCTACATTTGCATCCTATCTGAAAGGCAAGCACGTCACCTTGGCCTGAGCTTGGAAGGCAGATTTGCCCAAAACTTGGGGGATTTGTCTATTACAATTCCTCTGTGCTGGAAGCCTGGCTTCATTTGCCTGGTGAACATCAGAACAACTTCTGGTTTGATGGCTGAGGGTCTGTGGGAGCCCTGGTTAATGAGGCTGCGTGTGTGTGTGCGCGCGCGCCCATATGCATGTTTGCCCCTTAGCCGATTCCACTAATTCACATTTAGTAAAACTGTCCAAAATTGTTACCCTGTGAAGCATTGCTCATTTCAAACACAGCTGTTCTAAGTTCCTACATGGAGACAAGAAAATGTTTCCATACACAGAAAACTCTGAGACTTGTGCTTAGTATCAGAAAAGGCTTTCTTATTGCCAGAGACTCCTTCCCTAACGAGCATGTAATTTATAGCCTATAATGTAATAATCATATAAAACAGGCAAATGCAAATTTAATAATGAAATTTTCCACAATAATTGGATGAAAAAACAAATAATAGAAACAATTAATAACTATGAAAAGCAAAGATCAGAACAAAACAAAACACTAAGAGTCTTGGAATATAGCTAGAATAGAAAATAGAGGAAAAGATGTCACTGGAAATATAGATTAAGAAAATATAAAAACAGCTCATCACAAATGATGTGTATACATTTTTTAAAAGCAAATCAACATATAAACCTTCAAATGAACTTAAAAAATGAAAAGATACATAAATGAAATAGAAGCAAAAGGACTATGTGCCAAAAAATTAAAAGCTGATTAATTGAAAATAGTAACAAAATCTTTAGATAACTTGATTTTTTTTTAAAGAAAGGAAAATAAAATTACCAAACTTTTTAAATGAGCAAAGTAAAATTGGAAGAGATGAGAATTAAATATATATATATATATATATATATATATATATAAAATATATATCAGAACCTCTTGTATACAACACTATATTAGAAAATCTAAACTTTTTAACTGTCAATGTTTAGTATCAAAACTAAGAGAACATATCATAGCTTTTATAAACAGTCTAATCACAGAAATAAAATCCAACAAGCTATAAAGTAATAACCAAATGGAAAAAGAAAATGTGCCAGACCCTGATCTGGATGGACTTAGAGCTGAATTCTGGGAAATGTTTAAAGAATAGCTAATATCTAGTTTGCATAAATTGTTCCTTACAAATTTAGAAAGGCACACACTTCACGAGGCAAATGTAATATTAATACCTAAACCTGGGAGGGAAAAAATAAAGAAAGAGAACCATATACCAATAATACATATGCATCTTGATGCCAAAGGAAAATAAAACAAGTTCTAACAAAAAATGTGCATATGTATGTATGTGTGTTTAATATTATCTCTATCGTTCTGTCATTTCAATTGTGCCTGACTCTTCATGACCCCATTTGGGGTTTTCTTAGCAGAGTACTGGCATGGTTTGTCATTTCCTTCTCCTGTTCATTTTACAGATGAGGAAACTGAGACAAACAGCGTTAAGTGACTTGCCCAGGGTCATATAGCTAGTAAGTGTCTAAGGCCAGATTTGAACTCAGAAAGATGAGTCTTCCTGACTCCAAGCCCAGCTCTCTATCCACAGAGCCACCCAGCTACATCACATTATGTTATATTATGTTACATTACATTAAGTTACCTTATGTTATTTTATGATGTGTTGTGTCATGTTATGTCATATCATATCATGTCATAATCACAAGGACCAGTTTGTTTTAGTTTGGTGGTATTTATCAGTGATGCAGAGAAGGTTCAACATTGAGAAAGGAATGAATGTAATGATTCTGTTTAAATATTCAGTCACACATTTATGAATAAATGTGGTGGGGGAAGTTTATGGAAAAATACAACCTGAATTTATATTAAAAATACTGAGAAATTTAAACATCCAAAGGACAATGTTGACGTAACAAAAAAGCATAGATGACAGCATGTAGAGCCCCAAACCCTAAATGCTGTGTCCTAAGTTTGGTACCTAGAATGCATTGTCCTCCCTTTACCATGAGGAAGGGAGGGGAGAGAATAGAAGAGAAGCAAAGGGAAAGAAAAGGCAATTTGGCAGACAGGCAGGCAAGCCAATAATATAATTTGTCAGTAAAATGCAAAAAGGGCACAGGGCTCAATCTGCCTTTATTTTCAAAATATCTACCTATGGTGTGCAGGAAATACTCACCTTACCTGTTCAAACTGCAAATAGCGATTTGGAAAAAATGGGGCTCCCAGAGAGTGCTTGGATGCCCTATGACAATGGATATGCTATATCAAGTATGGTTCCTATTAGTGTGCATTTGGGTGAGGGGAATGGGGTGGAGCAGAATCCTCAAACAATGTTGGCCCTTGGAAAGACAGGGAATAGAAAAAGAAGACACCTTTGTGAACAGTGACCATTTCTAGGTGTACGGGGCTTTCCCCAAAACTACCCCTCCCCTTTTTACATTCAAACATGAATTCTGGAATTTCTACTGGGCATTCCAGCTATCATAGCGATAATGTTGTCATCTCCCATATTTTGCTCTTTTTAAAATTCATTTTTTGTTGTTGTTGTTGTGTTGTCAGCCTGTGTGTGTCCCACTAGGCTTCACCTATCAGGCTGTGAAATATGGAAACGTGTAAGGCCGAGTGAACATATCTATCCCCATCCCAGCCCTCTTTCCAGGAGTAGAACCTGGTGAGAGATAGATGAGGATCATATAAGAACTGGTCAGTGATGGTGGTGCTTCTGGTCAGTGTAGTACAAGAGACAGAACAAGAAATTTAGAAGATAGCCATTTGAGACCCACATCGGTAACTTCCCCTCTACGTGACTGTGGACAAATTACTTGGCTTTTTCATGTCTAAAATGGCCATAATAGCCCCAACCTTTCAAACTACATCAAAAAGTGGTTGTAACGAGCATAGGCTATGGCCTCGATGGTCCTCAGTACTCTTGTCAGATAGCTCTTTGGTCTCCTTGGTCTTGGGCCTTCTTCCAAACACAGAAGCCAATACCAATGCATGCTTTCTCAGCCTGAGCTGTTCTTTTTCAAATCCTCCTGTAAGCCCTTTAGAGAAGAGCCCATATAACATTGTTGGGGCCTTCCTCTAGGTCTCTTTTTTGTATGTGAGGGTACCAATGGAATACACAAACTGTTATTACCTAGATGTGATCCATCATGGTAATAGAAAGTTCATTGGAAGTGATCTCATCACACCAGGGTTTAACTCCCAGTTCTGGCACTGACCACAAAGCTTGACCCTACAGCATCTCCTCTCCTCTCTGGGCTTCAGTTTCTTCCTCTGTAACATGATAGGCTCAGATCAGATAGCCTCAGAGGCCCCTTTCATTGACAAAAATCCTATGATCCTTGAGTTCATAGTGAATACTTCTCAAACTCATAAGTTATGATGGGTAGCATGATCTCATATCACAGCCTTAAAGAGCTTCTTAAAGTCTCAAGTGATTAATCATGCTTTGTTTTGTTTTGTTTTCCATCACCATCACTTGCTAGTCAATCTCACTGACAAGATCAAATTAAACCTGAGGATAGGGTGCCCATTATTAGGTCTAATAAACACTGAAAATGGGTGACCTCATCCAAAGATATCTTCTCAGGCCACACATACAGTGGGTCTTATAGGCTAAGAATTTTGGAATTGAGTGGAGTCAGTCAACAAACATTTATTTAGCACCTACTATGTTGCAGGCACTGTGCTAAGCACTGGAGGTAAAAAGGCATAACACAAAACCTTCCCTCAAGGAGCTTACAATCTAAAGGGAGAAAATAACACATGAAAGGATGCAAAAGGTGGGGGTGAGAAGTGATAAAGAGGGCTCCTGGATTGGCCTGGTGGGATTTAGTCCATAGCAAGGCTAGGAAACTTGTGGCCTTGAGGCCACACTTAGCCTTCTAGGTCCTCAGGTGTGGACTTTTGATTGAGTCCAAGTTTTATAGAACAAATTTTTTTTTATGAAGGGGATTTGTTCTGTGAAGTCTGGATTCAGTCAAAGGTCCACACTTGAGGACCTAGAGGGCCACATGTGGCCTCAAGGACACAGGCTCCCCATCCTTGATCCAGAGGAATGCAGCTGGGTGGGAAATGGATAGAGGGTGTCCTCCTTAAATGGAAGTTCTAGGAAGAGCTTGGTGATATCTACCTTCCATCCTCTTCCAGTCACAGGGAGGGAGGGGCCTTAGAATCAGGGGGTACTGAGTAGGTGGGAGTTTCAGGGTTGATGTGATTTTGAAGACTGATGAGATTCTGGAGAGCATGATGGAAGGTAGAGGAGTTCATCCAGGTCAGAAATGAAGAAGGTAGATACAAAGTAGGATCTGAATGAATGTTTATTGAGGAGATATTCAATAACATTAAGCCTCCATTAGGATACTACGTGTATCTGAGGTGATAGTAAGAGGCTTTCCTCCCAACAAACTGACCTCTCCCTTCTACTCAACGTGGTGGTAGTGTTGTTACTGGCTATACCAATTTGACGTTTCCCTGGCTGCCTTTTTTAAATGCTGGCAGATTTATCCTCCCAAGGAGGTCTCTATATCTCCCTATTCTGCTTCATAAACAATAGTGGCTTTCCACTGCCTACAACATGAGACAAATTCCTTAGTGCAGCATCCAAAGCTCCCCACGAACACCTCCAGCCTCTTTTCCCAGGCTCATTCTCTTTGAAGTCTCAAGGGAATTCCAGCTCTTCCCAAGAAGGACATCACAAAGTGTCCTTGCTTTCATGAGTATATCCTTCCAGAATAACCTGGTAAATAGAATTAGTAAGACAGACCCTCAGCCTCTCATTGGACAATGGTCAGTCAGCTGCAGCCCAGATGTTCCCTTCCTCCATCCTTCCTTCCCTCTTCCTTCCTTTTCTCCCTCCCTCCCTTTGTCCCTTCCTTCCTTCATCTGTTTGTCTATTCCAAGACCTCTGCCCCATTCTGACCCTGTTCATATTCCATTCTGGACACCTCATTTTAGAAAGGAAATTAATAAATGAGAACATATTCAGAAGGGAATTGACAGATTGGGGGAGAGTCTGAAGAACTGACTAGATAATGATTAGTTGAAGATAAATGAAATATTGAGCCAGAAGAGAACACTGGGCATGGTTTCTACCTTCATGTATTTGAAAGGCTGTTAGAGAGAAGAAAGACTGAAATCATTCTATCTGAGCCAAAGCAAAAAAAACTAACAGCAAATAAGATCAGGGGTGTAGACTTCAGCTGACATATGGCAAAAATTCCCAGGAACAATGTATCCAGCACTGGAATCAGCTCTTTGATGGATCATATGTTTCTTTTCACTGAAAATCTTCAACATGGAGCTAGGTGGCCATTTCACTGAGAAGCTGTAGAGAGGATTCCTGTTTTGGTACAAGTTGGACCAGGTAACCTTGAATTCCTTATCAACCTGTAATGTCATTTTTATGAACCTTCCCATCACATGAGAGAACCAACTACTTTACATGCATTAGATGCCTCTGTGAGTTACCAGAGCCAAACAATCTTCAGCAGCCAATGTGACTAGGCTCATCCTAAGTTGTCAGCTGTACAGTTGATTGTGAGGCCTGTGTGTGAAGTCTTCTGTGTGGAAAGACCACCATAAAAAATCTCCAGCTTCCTAGTCTTTGAAAACTGAGGAACATGATGCCACAATGAGACAGTGGAGAAGGATTAGGGGGTTACTTGGCTTCTGAATCTCCATCTCTAATGGATGAAGCCTATGCCTCTCTCTGATATAGATGCTCAGAGAAGAGTCTACAGATCTCACTTGCAGGTAGAGATTTTTTTCCTTTTGAGGGCTAATATCATCATGAACATTCCATCAGAGCTGAGATCCACCCAAGGCGCAAGCCCCAGACTTCATCACATGCCATCTGCTAGGAAGCCACCTCTCATTGAAAGTGTCTCCAAAAGTAAGGAAGCTTCCACTGCCTAGCCTAGGACCTCATCTACATGTCTCTTAACTGGGCCTTTGGCTATAAGACTATTCTCTGTTTCATTATCAACCAACTAGCCAACATGGTTAAACCTAGGTGGATGCTCCAGACAGCTTCTGGGGACTAGGGGAAAAAAAGGAGATGAGAAGACAGCATGGTGGAGTGAGCCAGAGTAGGGTAAGCATGGCAAATATGCCCTTTTCTGGGCCTCAGTTTACCCTTCTGTGGAATAAGGGGATGTGGCTCCATGGTTTGTCTCTAGCTCTTGATTCTGAGAAATAAGTGCTTCATAGCTCTGACATTTAAGAAATCCTCATATGAAGTTTATTACAATAATATCTTAAATATCTTAAAGTAATATCTTAATATATCTTAAAGTAATTGATAAAGATATACACTATTTCAGGGGACTGCAGAATGGCTAGGCAGGTATAGCTTTCAGCCTTCAGGAGATAGTGCCCGACCTGCTTTTGCCATACCATCTGTTTCAAGTTAATTGTTCTCCACCAGTCTCTCCCCTGCTATTTCATCTCTCTGCTTCCTCCTGAGCCAATGTTCTGTCATGCATCAGGCAGGCTGACAAGCAGCAGAGGCCAGCTCCTCTCCTAGAGTAAGAAGGCAGTGGAAGAACTGGGAGGTCATTCTAGGAAGGTGGCCAGAAATGAAAATGACCAATTGTTAATAATTTCTAAAACTTTAATTGTTTACCCATTTGTGTGAAATGGAAGGAATGGTGGGCTGGGAGCTCAGAAAGGGGGATCCTGACCCTGCCACTAGCATTGGGGGAAAGTCTCTTCATCTTTCTGTGACTCAGTGTTTTTTTCCACTTTTTTTTTCAAAACAAGAGAAAAGAATGGAAAGAAATATTACAATTGATCATGCACTGTGGTTGTTCTGATTCCATTGATGGGCCATTATCATAAGGATACAGCAAACAAGAAGGCATACATCTTTTTGGACTGAATGGTGAAAGCTCATTTATTTGTAAAAGGAATTTTTTAAGAGTACACCTATTTGTCCAAGAATTGGCAAGTGGCTGAATAAATTATGGTACATTAATCCAAAGGAAGAGTTATGTTGTGTTGAGCAACGGAAATGTGACCCATGGAGGAAAAAGAAAAAAAAGAGAAAAAAGAACCAACTCAAGAGCAGAGAAACTCAGATGCTGAGAAATGAGAAACTGAAAGAACAGTCTGTTCATTGAATGAGACCCAATTAAAAAAGAAATGAAATGAAAAGCTAAGCCAACAAGTGCACTAGACCTTCCTCATCCCACTGGCAGCTTCGGGCAGAAATGCTGGGCAAATATGGTACTCAATTCAGGTCAGGTTTATGCGATGTTATTATTTTTTACAATCAAAACATAAAATTTGGATTTTATGGTTTTATTTGGAGATTAAGGCTATATTTTGTTTGTTTCTTTGTTCATATTTGTTGAGTGTTATGAGGTTTATAATAAACATTTATGTGCTTGTGTGTATACATATAAATAGATTATGTGTATCTGCATGTGTGTATTATATATAACTTGTTTTAAATGTGTGCATTATATATTATTTTATTTGAAAGTGTGCAACATATAAATTGTATGTGCATAGATAGATGCCTCAAGCTATATTGAAATAGCTAAGTACAGATGTGGAGATGGAGATTATAAATACAGATGTAGATATGTATGCTTAAAATAAATTATAAAGTGTTCAGGACCAAGGAGAATATAATTTCCATGATTATATTTTAATGTCTATCTATCTACATGTATATTTATAGTATTTATATACCTATCAATCTAGGATTCCAATTTCATCACTAAACTGAAACTACTCTCTCCGAAGTCACCAATGATGTCTGGTTGCAAAATCGAAAGCTCTGTTTTTTCAGGAACCATTTTTCTCAATTTCTCTTTGCTTTTGATGTTACTAACCACTCTCTCTCTCTAGATACTCTTCCCTTTCTGGGTTTTTGTGACACATCTCTCCTGCTTAACCCACTGCCTGTATGATTGTTCCAACTCATCCTCCTTTGTTGGCTTATCATGTAGATTGTACCCCCTACATGTGGGTGTTCCCCAAGGCTCTGTCCTGAGTCCTTTGCTCTCCTATCCCTATGTACTCTCTCTTGGAGACCTCATTATTTCCATTGGATTTAATTAGTTGATGATACCAAGATCCAACCTCAGTCTTTTCTCTGAGTTTCAGTTCGACATCACCGATTGCCTTTGGACTTTGAAACTGATGTGACAGAAATATCTCAAATTCCCCCCAAAGCCTCCTTTCCCCTCCCACAGCAGCATCACCCTTCTCCCAGTCACTCATCTTTATAATTTCAGTGTTATCCTTGACTTCACCCTCTCTCTCATGCCACATATCTCATCAGCTGACAAATCTTTCCTTTTTCCTTCACATTATCTCTTATACCTGACTCTTGTCTTCACTCACACAACTACCAATTTAGTTCAAGTCCTGATCACCTCTTACCAAGACAATCACCATAGCCTCTTCATTGGTCTCCCTGCCTGGAGGCTGTCCCCACTTCACTCCATCCTCCACTGTTACCAAATTATTCTCCTTCAGTGCTGTTCTGACCCTATCCCTCTCCTACTCAGTAAAATCCAAATGGCTCCTTATTTCCTGGGGGAAAAATATATATTCTTCTATTTGGCTTATAAAACTCTTCACAAGAACTTAGTCCCAACTTATCTTTCTTGACTTATTGGGCAGAACTCCTCCTGCTGCATTGTGTGATTCACCTCCACTGGCCTCTTTCTTCTTGGTAGGTAACACTTTGTCTCCCATCTCCATGCCTGACCATCTTCCACACCCAGAATGCATAGCTCCTCCTCCTCTTCACTTCTGACTCATGAAATCTTTTCTTCCTTCAAGATAGAACTCAAGTATCATCTTCTGCATTAAGCCTTTATGGATATCTCCAACTGCTAGTGTCCTCCTTCCCAAAATCACTAATATTTAGCTCATTTCTCTGTATTCTCTTTATATTTGTTCTGCTTATGCATATGTATTTCCATGTTGTCTTCCTTCTCTCCTCCCTTGCTAATACAGACTTTATCATTCCTTGTACCAATTCCCCAGAGCCTCTGCCAGTGCCTGTTACATCATGTTGGCTTCATAAATGTTTGCCAGGTTCACTGGAATTGAACTGAATCTGTCCTTCATATCACATTCATATCATTCCATTAGAAGTAATTTCCCTAAGTCCCATGTCTGACCATGACACTCCTAATCAAAAACTTCCAGTGGCTCCCTATTGTATCTAAGATAAAGTGCAAACTTCTGATCATGGTGTCCTAGTTCCTCCATGGTGTTACTTCAACCTTAATTTCTAAGAGTATCTCTCATTATTCCTGTTCAAATGTAAACCACACTTCACAATGAGCTCACAAGTCAGACAGTAAACAAGAACAAATTTGGTACTTAACATGTGCCAATAACTGTGCTAAATCCTGAAAATACGAAGGTAAGGGACAGGGTTATATTGCCCAGAGAGAATCCAGGCCAGATATCAAATTACTACAGTCTTAAGGCAGCAGGAGACGTTATCTACCTCTCTTTCCCTACCTGGGAATACAGAGCTGTCACTTCCTCAATCACCAGCAAGAAAGAAAGAAACTGATTGAGACACTTGACAATGTCTTTTTGTATGCACATTCAGTTAAGCAATCAATAAAAATACCTAGAAGTAAGCTGATAGGTAAACAGACATTCTCTACAGCCTTTAGAGTGGAAAGTGAGAAGGAAGAAGGGAAAGGAGGAGGGGGAAGTGCAACCCCACTAGTCCACATCACCATCAGCTTTCAGAAGCAGACTTATCCTGTAGCCAGGTGGGGTCCCCTGTAATGCTCTTAGGATAGGACTTTCATTGACCTGTCTCCTATCATAGTAAGAAAACGAAAAACACAGTCCCTGCCCTCAAGGATGTTACATCCTAATGGAAGAGATATACAAGTTACCAGGAACATTCAAGCTATATACAGAGTAGATGGAATAGCACCTGAAAAAAAAATGGCACTTTAAGAAGACAGGGGCAGGAAAAGACTCCTGGAAAATGTGAGGCTGGAGCTGAGTCTTGAAGGATGCCAGAGGAATAAAGTGGCAGAAGTGAAAAGGGACACTGTGGTAGGGATTGAGTGCAAAGACACAGTTATGAGCTAGAGTATTGTGTGTGATGAAGAGTAAGGAGGCCAGAAGAACTAGATTCTGAAGTGTGTGGGAGGAATAATGTGTGAGAAGGCTGGAGATGGCAAGAGGCCAGATGGTGCCAAACAGAGGTCTTTAATCTGCTGCTAAAGGGAATAAGGAGTCATTGGTGTTTACTTGGTAGCAGGAGAGGTGACATAGCCAGATCTGTAGTTCAGGAAAATCGCTTTGACAGGTGAGTGGAGGATACATTGGAGTAGAGAAAGACTTGAGTCAGCACAAATAAAAGGCTCTTGAAGCAGGGCAGGCATCTACATAGGTCAGAAGAAGGGGCTATGTATGGGAGATGTTCGAAGTTGGATGTGACAAGAAGTGACACCAAGCTCAGAGTAAGAGCGAGTGAGAAGTTGATGACACTGAGCTTGCAAGCTTTTGTGGGACTGGGGTGATGATGCTGTCCTTGACAGTAATAGGGGATTGGGGAAGAAGGAACAATGCTGAGATAAAATAATGAACTCTGTTTTGGACATGCCGCGATTCAGATGTCTACAAGCCATTTATTTTAAAATGTCATCAAAGGCAGTTTGTGAGTGAGACGGGAGTGAGATGGAAGTGAGACCTAAGTGAGACAGAAGTGGGACGGAAGCTCAGGAAAGAGGTCAGGGCTGGATATATGGATCTGGGAATCAGCTGACTAGAGAGGATAATTGAATGGATAGGAGATGATGAGTTTGCCACGAAATATAACATAGCATGAGAAGAGAAGTTGGACTAGGACAGAACCTTGGGAAAACCCCCCTGGTTAGTGATCATGACATGGATGAGGATCCAGCAAAGGAGCCTGAGAAGGAGCAGTCTGACAAGAAGGTAGAGAAACAAGAGAACAGTGTCAGGGAAGCCTAGAGAGGAGAGAGGATTCAGGAAAAGAGGGTGACCAATAGTGTTAAAGGCTGCAGAGATGAAGAAGGTTGAGGACTGAGAAAAGGCCAGTAGATTTGGCAATTTAAAAATGATTGGTAACTTTGGAAAGAGCAGTTCTGATTGAATGATGAGGTCACAAGCCAAACTGAAGAGAGTTTAGAAGACAAAGAGAAGAGACACAGGAGAAGCACATAGCTCATCCTGTGCTCTTGTACCTCTGGGCTTTTCTGAATACAATCTCTTATTTTGGGGTAGAGTCTGCCGCTACACACACACACACACACACACACACACACACACACACACACATGCACCCACCTCTAATAATCTGGATATTAACACTTTTCAGGCCACATCCTTCAAGAGCAGTTTACATGATGCCTCTTATAAAAGCTTTTCCTAAGGAATGTAAAAGGCAGGTTAAAAGGAAAGAGAAAAAAAGGAAAAAGCTGAGATCAATGACAAAGTTAGGGGAAAAGAGAAATGCTGTTACACAGAGAAAACAATTTGTTTCACTTATAAGATCACAAGTATCAGGCAAAGTCCATCTCTTCTGCCTTCTTCGTATCTGTGTAAAGAGGGGAGTGGGAGCAAAGAGAGCAAAATGTATAATGGCACATGATGAAGGTAAGTAAACAATTAACAATCATAAGTGAATGAGATAGACTCACCAATAAAGTAGAAGAAGACAGAAGAATGGATTAGAAAGCAAAATCAAACTTTATTTGGTTTCAGAGAAATACAAAGACTCGCAGAGTTAAAATGAGAGTTGAGGGAAAATAAGCTGAACTCAAAGATGTGGGATTAGCAATTATGATTTTGAATAAGGCTATGGTAAATGTAGATAAAATAAAAAGTGACAAGCATGGAAATTGCATTGTGCTATAGAAAATGAATCAATATTAATACTTACTATAGGTGCAACTAGGGGGGTGGAGCCAAGATGATGGCTGGAAAGCAGGGACTTCTTTAAGCTCCCTCCCAGGTCCCTCCAAAAACCTATAAAAATGGCTCTGAACAAATTCTAGAGTTGCAGAACCCACAAAATAGCAAAGGGAAGCAGGGCTGCAGCTCAGGACAGCTTGGATGGTCACTGGGAAGGGTCTATCACACGGAGCTGGAAGCGGAGCAGAGCACAGCCCAGCATGGGCCATGCCAGGATTGACCAGATGGGGAATCAGGCAGAACAGGCATAGCACCCTGAATCAGTGAGCTGTGGCAGTTGCCACAATTCTCAATCCACAAATGCCAAAGAGAACACAGAAGGTTACTGGGAAAAGCTGTTGGAATAGACTGAAAGGAGTTCTGGGTTGGCCACCACCCTGGGGGCAGTGGAGGTGGTGAAGCTATGAGGCTGCTTCCAGAGCTACAGCTGCAGTGGCCTTGGGCCCCAGGCCCACCTGGTGGGAGGAATTAAGTGGTGAATTAGAGCAGGAGTGCAAAGCCTTCTTTGCCCTGCCTGGATCTAGGCCTCAATCCTGGTTGGCGGTTCTGGGGGGAGAAGGAAAACTGGTGTGGCAAAGCTTGCTGTGTAGAAATAGCTCTGAAAATAGCAGCACAGCCCCTCAAACTTGGGGCAAAGCACTCTCTACTCTACAAGCAGTTGTACCCCGATAAAAAGCTCAAGGGTCAAGTAGTTGGCTGGGAACATGGCCAGGCAGTGAAAATGGTCTCAGATTCAGACTCAGACTTTGGAATCTTTCTTTGGTGACAAAGAAGACCAAAACATACAGCCAGAAGAAGTCAACAAAGTCAAAGAGCCTACACCAAAAGCCTCCAAGAAAAATAAGAATTAGTCTCAGCCCATGGAAGAGCTCAAAAAGGATTTGGAAAAGCAAGTAAGAGAAGTAGAGAAAAAATTGGGAACAGAAATGAGAGTGATGTGAGAAAACCATGAAAAACAAGTCAATGAGTTGCTAAAGGAGACCCAAAAATACTGAAGAAAATAACACCTTAAAAATAGATTAACTCAAATGGCAAAAGAGCTCCAAAAAGCCAATGAGGAGAAGAATGTTGTGAAAGGCAGAATTAGCCAAATAGAAAAGGAGGTCCAAAGGACAGAAACAAAGAAATGAAAAAATGGAAGACAATGTGAAATATCTCATTGGAAAAACCACTGACCTGGAAAATAGATCCAGGAGAGATAATTTAAAAATTATGATGAAAGAAAGATCCTAGATATCATCTTTCAAGAAATTATCAAGGAGAACTGCCCTGATATTCTGGAGCCAGAGTGCAAAACAGAAACTGAAAGAATCCACCCATCACCTCCTGAAAAAGATCTCAAAAAGAAAACTCTTAGGAATATTGTTGCCTAATTCCATAGCTCCCAGATCAAGGAGAAAAAACTTCAAATAGCCAGAAAGAAACAATTTGAGTATTGTGGAAACACAATCAGGATAATACAAGATCTGGAAGCTTCTACATTAAGGGGTTGAAGGGTTTGGAATATGATATTCCAGAGGTCAATGGAGCTAGGATTAAAACCTAGAATCACCTACCCAGCAAAACTGAGTATAACATTCCAAGGAAAAATATGGATTTTCAATAAAATAGAGGACTTTCAAGCTTTCTCGATGAAAAGACCAGAGCTGAATAGAAAATTAGACTTTCAAACACAAGAATCAAGAGAAGCATGAAAAGGTAAACAAGAAAGAGAAATCATAAAAGACTTACTAAAGTTGGACTGTTTTGTCTACTTTCCTACCTGGAAAGATGATGTGTGTAATTCATGAGACCTCAGTATTATGGGAGCTGAAGGGAATAGATAGATAGATAGATGTCACAGTGTGAGTTGAATATGAAGGGATGATATCTAAAAATAATCAAATTAAGGGATGAGAGTGGAATATATTGAGAGAAGGAGAAAGGGAGAGATAGAATGGGGTAGCAAGGTTGCAAGAAAAAGCAGTTCATTGGAAGGGAAGAGGGGGCAGGTGAGGAGGAATGAGTGAATCTTGCTCTCATCGGATTTTGCCTGAGGAGGGAATAACATACACATTCAATTTGATATCTTACCCCACAGGAAAGGAGGAGGAAGGGCATAAAAAAGAGGGGGATGATAGAAGGGATGGCAGATAAGGGGAGGAGGTAATCAAAAGAAAACACTTTTGAAAAGGGACAGTGTCAAGGGATAAAATTGAATAAAGGGGGACAGGATAGGAGGGAACAAAATGTATTTAGTCTTTCACAACTTGGGTGTCATGGAAGGATTTTATGTAATGATACATGTGTGGCCTATGTTGAATTGCTTGTCTTCTTAGGGAGGGTGGGTGGGGAGGGAAGAGAGGAGAGAATTTGGAACTCAAAGTTTTAAAAGCAGATGTTCAAAAAAAAAGTTGTTTTTGCATGCAACTGGGAAATAAGATATACAGGCAATTGGTCATAAAAATCTACCTTACCCTACAAGAAAGTAAGGAAAAAGGGGGTGGGGGGAGTGGGGTGACAGAAGGGAGGGCTATCAGAATATATGCCATCTTGGAGTGGCAGAGCGTAGAAATGGGGAGAAAATTTGCAATTCAAAATCTTGTGGAAATCAACGCTGAAAACTAAAAATATTAAATAAATAATAATAATAAAATACATAGTTGCAACTAATATTATTAAATAATTCTAAACACTTAAAGTAAAAAGTTAATTTAATTAGAGGGAGAAAAGTTTTCAAAAGAAAATAATAATAGGGCAAATCAATGCACCCCTTTCATATTTATAGAAAGATAACCAAAAGAAAAACAAAGAAGTAAGTTGAGGACCTACATGGGAATTTAGAAAAATTAGAGATGATAGACCTCTGGGAGTTACTGAATATGAGTAGAAAGTAATTTACATAATTATCAGCTTTAATTTTTAAAAGATGACATTGTATTGTGGCATAAAGATGGCAGCCGAAAGTAGACAGCAGAGATAATAAATTCATTATTTATTGATCATGATAACATTAAATCCATCTGACCTGTTGATCTTTCTCCCCTCTCTCTGTTTCTTTCTCTCCTTGTCTCTGTCTGTTCTCCTCTCTCCTCCTTCTTTTACCCTTTTCACCATCCTTTCCTCTCCTCACCCCTCCCCTCCCCTTCTCTCTCTCTCTCTCTCTCTCTCTCTCTCTCTCTCTCTCTCTCTCTCTCTCTCTCTGTCTCTGTCTTTGTCTCTCTGATTTCAGTTCTGAGATTCACATTTTAGGAAGAGCAGTAATAAGTGCAAGCACATTCAGAAGAAGAGACTGGAGCCCTGGCCATAGCATAATCATGTTTAGACAATAAAAGACAAGATATGGGACATGTTTAATTTTTCTAGGTATCCGAAGGGCTGCCACATGGAAAAAGAATTAGACTCAATCTCCTTGGCCATCAGAGGGCAAAACTAGAAATCCCTGCATGCTGAATTAGTCCTATGCAAAATGAGGGATCTGCACTAAATGCCCTTGAGATCCTTCCCACCT
Organism: Trichosurus vulpecula; assembly: GCF_011100635.1. Classification (NCBI taxonomy): domain Eukaryota; kingdom Metazoa; phylum Chordata; class Mammalia; order Diprotodontia; family Phalangeridae; genus Trichosurus; species Trichosurus vulpecula. Next base: position 305,232,827 of record NC_050577.1, on the reverse strand, counting down.
CTAGTTGTAGGTGACTGTTTGGAGCTCCAGACAGCAGAGTGAAGAACCAGTGGGGTTATCCTCATTTATGGTCTTCAAAGCAGAAGCAGACGGCCACTTTGTGTAATATTTGATTTTGTTTTGGTTTTTGGAGTCATGGTTCCCTTGATATTTGGTCTGATGAAGCCAAGAGACCCCTTCTCAGCACCACATCTATATTTAATTAATTAATTATTAATTTTGGAGGCAATCACGGTTAAGTGACTTGCCCAGAGCACACAATTAGTAAATGTCTGAGGCCCTGTTTAAATTCAGGTCCTCCTAACTCCAGGGCTGTTGTTTTATCTACTCTACTCAGCATCAGATTTCCAAATGCATACAATAAAATCCAGTGGATTGCAAAGGAAATTAATTGTATTGAAAGGCAGTTATCCATATTTATCTTTTTAGAATCAAGTCCATGGACCCCAGGTTGAGAACTCCTGCTTTAAAAAATGAGTAGAAATATAAAGGGTTGAAGGGCAGGGGGTCATGAGACATCTCATGGCTGAGGAAATGGAGTGAGCCAAATTAGGGAGACATGGGAAAGAGTAGAGTATATTAGGGGCACATAGAGGGGTCCAGTTTGGCTGGAGGGCAAAATGATGGCTGAAGGGCTAGATAAAACTACAAAGGTGGGGTGCCTGATTGATATGTGCCTTCAATGTCAAGCAAAGGAGATTGGAGGTAAGCTGGTAGACAAGAGATTAATGATAAGCTAGAACGAGTGTCCTACTTCTCTCTCTATGACTTCATGCATTCTTCTTTCCTCTCTTCTCCTCTTCCTCTCTTCCCTCAAAAAACATGACTTCACCTACAGCAGACCAGGCTCCCTCCAAACCCCAAAGATCTCTTTGCCCCTTGGCTGTTTTTTATTCCTTTCTTTTTGAATAATCAATTGTTCTAGCCTTTCCCTGGCCTGGAGACTTGATTTACAGACAATCCTTAATCACCAGTCCAAACCTGCTGATTTCCCCTGGCATCACCACTTGTGACTGGTTTCTTTTCAAAACTCTCTCTGCTGAAGTGACCTTATCCCTTACAACAGAACAGAACATTTTGAACACAATTAAACAGAAGTTTAAGGAAAAATAAACACTTTTTTTCATTAAGAAAAAATTTAACAAACTCGCAAAAGTGAGAAGCCAGAGACAGCCAGGAGTGAGTTTCCTGGCACAGACTCAAACACTTGCAGATCAGAGAAAGGAAAGAGTCTCCTGATCTTCTATTAAATAATATCTAGAGTCCCTACATAATAACAGTTTGGTGTTCTACCACCATGAGAACTAGGAAGGTCTTCCTGACACTAAAGCAGAGGGTTCCCTGCTCAGATACTTGAAGGGCTGACCCATGAAAAGCTCTGTGACCCTAAGCAAGTCACTTAACTGTGCCTCTATTTCCTAATCTGTAAAATGAGCTACAGAAGGAAATGACAAACTACTCTAGTATCATTGCCAAGAAAACCCCAAATACAGTCACAAAGTCAGACAGGACTGAAAAGCAAATGAACACTTTTTCTGTTTAGTAGCACAAGCTGGAACCTATGAAAAAAGGCTTAACCTTGCTCTGTGTGGCCCCAGAGGACACAATGAGGAGCGAAGAAGATGTCAATTAAGGCTCAAGGGCAGACATTACTTGCTAACAATGCCCGCTTTCCCTGCTAGTTCTCTGAATTTTCTTAACCCATCCAGCTCAGTCCTGCCCCTCCCCAGCCCCTGCCCTTCTCTTCCTTCCCATTCCATTGTGCCCCCTGGAATCTTTGATCCATCAGTAAGAAATGCCCATTCATCATCCATTGAGAGGCGGCATTACACAGTGCATAGGTGTCAGGAAGTCAAAAAGCACTGTTCCAATCTAGCCTCAGATACTTGGGACCTTAGACAAATAAGCAGAGATGTCAGTACCTTCATGTCTTCCTCTACCCCAAACCCCTGCTTATTGTACTTGTAGACTTCAATATTCAAGTCGATATTGCCTAGATAGTCAGGTACAATGGAAAGAACATTGACTCTGGAGTCAGAAAACCTGAGTTCAAACTCTGCCTCTGACATTTCCCAACCATAAAAACTTGGAGAAGTCATTTATCTCTCCCGGGCCTTAGTTTCTTCATCTGTAAGGTGAGGACTTTGGGCTAGATGGCTTCTGGGGCCCCATCAGTTTGGGATCTATAATCCAATAATCATCAACCTTCTCAATGCCATGACATATTCTCCCTTAGGCATCCATAGGATCAGTCATCATCCATCATGACTATGTGCCTATGGGATTTTGAATTTTGAAATCCATTTCTCTTAGCACAACCCCCTGATTTCTCCCTCTGAAATTACTTTTATCTTCATGATGGCCCCCAGTCTTCCCATCTGTCCGCATTTCCCTGTTCTTTCAGATCAGCACTCCTATTCTGGCCTCATTTTCTGCCCTTTAAAATTTTAATCCAGTAGGTGTGTGTGTGTGTGTGTATGTGTGTGTATATATATATATATACATGTATATATGTATATATGTGTATATATGTATATGTACACACATATATACACATATATGCATATACAGACATACATACATGCGCATACATATATATGTACATATACAAACATAACTATAGGAATATACACATACATATACACACACAACTTATATATATTTGTATAGCTATACACTGTCCTTTCCTCCAGAATTGCGTGCTTCCCAGTGCTATTTCCACTCAGATTTTGCCAAATCTCACACTTGGAACCATCAGCCATCTCCATTTGTATTCATGAGTTGATAGACATTACTGGAGAAAGACACACAACTCTGCTACCTAAGTCCACTGCAGGCTGACACTTCTAAGCTTCACTAGTCCATTACTATTGCATAGAAATGCTTTTATTATTCTTTAACTCTAACACTCCCTGAAATGACTTTCCAAACCTCCTTTCTCTTCAAGTCCCTTACATGACCCTTTATTCTATCCCTCTCAGAAGAGGACCTCACCTCCTTCTTCAATGAGTAAAGAAAGACATTTTCTAGTGAGATACTTCTTCTCTATCCCATGATATGAGCCAGCCTCTTGTCCTACCTCTCCCTCCTGAATTCAGTCTCTGAAGAAGATTTGGCCCTCTACTTTTCTAAGAACAATTCCTTTGTTGTTCCGTTGATCCTATCCTGCCCCATGTCACTGAAATACAGCCTTTCAGAGTTAGAAGGGATCTAAATGGGCACCTACTCCAATCTCCAGAACAAAAATTTCCTGTACAAGGTAACCAACAAATGGACATCAAGCCTTTGTTCAAAAACCTCCAGTGAGGAGAAACCCAATTCACTTTGCAGATAGCTCTTGTTGGGAAGTTTTGTTTGTTTGCTTGCTTCTTTTCCTTTATATAATGTCTTAATGTGCTGCTTTGAAACTTTCATTAATTTCATCTAGCTCTGCCCTCTTGGGTCCAAGAAGGACAGAGCTAATCCATTTTCTTTTTTTTTCTTTTTTTTCCCATTCAATTTTTTTTATTTAATATATTTGGTTTTCAGCATTGATTTTCACAAGAGTTTGAATTACAAATTTTCTCCCCATTTCTACCCTCCCCCCCCCCACTCCAAGATGGCATATATTCTGGTGGCCGGGTTACCCAGTCAGCCCTCCCTTCTGTCACCCCACTCCCCTCCCATCCCCTTGTACTTTCCTTTCTTGTAGGGCAAGATAAATTTCTACGCCCCATTGCCTGTGTATTTTATTTTCTAGTTGCATGCAAAACTTTTTTTTTTGTTTTTGAACATCTGTTTTTAAAACTTTGAGTTCCAAATTCTCTCCCCTCTTCCGTTCTCTCCCACCCTCCCTAAGAAGTCAAGCAATTCAACGTAAGCCACATGCATATCATTATGTATAACTCTTCCACAATACTCATGTTGTGAAAGACACTATAATTTGCTCCTTCCTAACCTATCCCCCTTTTGGAATTTTCTCCCTTGACCCTGTCCCTTTTCGAATGTGTTTGTTTTTGATTGCCTCCACCCCCATCTGCCCTCCATTCTATCATCGCCCCCACCTTTTTATCTTCTTCCTCCTTTTTCCTGTGGGGTAAGATACTCAATTGAGTATGTATGGTATTGCCTCCTCAGGTCAAATCTGATGAGAGCAAGATTCACTCATTCCCCCTCACCTGCCTTCTCTTCTCTTCCTACAGAACTGCTTTCTCTTGCCACTTTTATGCGAGATAATTTACCCCATTCTATCTCTCCCTATTTCCCTCTCTCAATATATTCCTCTCTCATCCCTTAATTTGACTTTATTTCTTTTATATATCTTTCCTTCATCTTCAACTCACCCTGTGCCTGCTCTCTCTCTCTCTCTCTCTCTAAATATATATCTATATATCTATATATATATATATATATATATATACACACATACACATACATATATACATACACACTCACATATACATACATATATATATATATATATATATATACATAAACATACATATATATGCATATTCCCTTCAGCTACCCTAATATTGAGGTTTCATGAATCATACACATCATCTTTCCATGTAGTAATGTAAATAAAACAGTTCAACTTTAGTAAGTCCCTTGCAATTTCTTTTTCTTGTTCTTTTTCTTGATTACCTTTTCATGCTTCTCTTGATTCTTGTGTTTGAAAGTCAAATTTTGTATTCAGCTCGGGTCTTTTCACTGGGAAAGCTTGAAAGTCCTCTATTTTATTGAAAATCCTTATTTTGCCTTGGAGCATGATACTCAGTTTTGCTGGGTAGGTGATTCTAGGTTTTAATCCTAGCTCCATTGACCTCTGGAATATCATATTCCAAGCCCTTTGATCTCTTCATGTAGAAGCTTCTAGATCTTGGGTTATTCTGATTGGGTTTCCACAATACTCAAATTGTTTCTTTCTGGCTGCTTGCAGGATTTTCTTCTTGATCTGGGAGCTCTGGAATTTGGTGACAATATTCCTAGGAGATTTCTTTTTGGGATCTATTTGAGGAGGCGATTGATGGATTCCTTCAATTTCTATTTTGCCCTGTGGCTCTAGAATATCAGGGCAGTTCTCCTTAATAATTTCTTGAAAGATGATATCTAAGCTCTTTTTTTGATCATTGCTTTCAGGTAGTCCAATAATTTTTAAATTACCTCTCCTGGATCTATTTTCCAGGTCAGTGGTTTTTCCAATAAGATATTTCACATTGTCTTCCATTTTTTCATTCCTTTGTTTCTGTTTTATAATATCTTGATTTCTCATCAAGTCACTAGCTTCCACTTGTTCCAATCTAATTTTTAAGATAGTATTTTCTTCAGTGGTCTTTTGGACCTCCTTTTCCTTTTGGCTAATTCTGCCTTTCAAGGCATTCTTCTCATTGGCTTTTTGGAGCTCTTTTGCCATTTGGGTTAGTCTATTATTTAAAGTGTTGTTTTCTTCAGTATATTTTTCAGTATTTTTTGGGTCTCCTTTAGCAAGTCATTGACTTGTTTTTCATGGTCTTCTTGCATCCTTCTCATTTCTCTTCCCAAATTTTCCTCTCCTTCTCTAACTTGCTTTTCCAAATCCTTTTTGAGCTCTTCCATGGCCTGGGACCAGTTCATGTTTTTCTTGGAGTCTTTTGTTGTAGGGTCTTTGACTTTGTTGACTTCTTCTGGCTGTATGTTTTGGTCTTCTTTGTCAAGAAGACCAAAGATTCCAAAGTCTGAGACTGAATCTGGGTGCGTTTTCACTGCCTGGCCATATTCCCAGCCAACTAATCTGACCCTTGAGTTTTTCAGCGGGGTATGACTGCTTCTAGAGTTAAGAGAACTATGTTCCAAGCTTTGCGGGATGCACCAGCTCTGCCACACCAGCACTTCTCCTTCCCCAAAAGCCCCCAACCTGGACTAGACTTAGATCTTCAGCAAGCTCTTCACTCCTGCTTGGATCCGCCACTTAATTCCTCCCACCAGGTGGGCCTGGGGCCGAAAGCAACTGCAGCTGTAGTTCTGTAGCTGCCCCACCTCCACTTCCCTGGGGGCGGTAGCCAAACTGCGAACTCCTTTTTTCACTCTGTCCCCAGTAGCTTTTCCCACTAACCTTCTCTGTTGTCTTTGGTGTTTGTGGGTTGAGAAGTCTGGTACCTGCCCTAGCTCACTGATTCAGGGCACTAGGGCACGCTCTGCCCATCTCCTGGTCTCGTTGGTCTGCACCACCCATGCTGGACTCTGCTCTGCTCAGCTCTGCTCCCAGCTCCATGCAGGATAGACCTCACCCAGGGACCATCCAGTCTGTCCTGGGCTGGAGCCCTACTTCCCTCTGCTATTTTGTGTGTTCTGCAGTTCTATAATTAGTTAAGAGCCATTTTTATAGGTTTTTGGAGGGACTCGGCAGGGAGCTCACACTAGTCCCTGCTTTCCAGCCACCATCTTGTACATTAGCGAGCTAATCCATTTTCGAATTGAATACCCTACAAATCCTCCTAGACATCTATGATGCCTCTCCACCCAGGCTAACCATCCTCAATTTCTCTGGGAATTTTCTTCTGGGATCATTTACCTTACTCTACCATCTTTAACCTTTCCCTTGCCATTGGCCTCTTCCCTGTTACCTGTGAACATGATCAGGTAATTTTCCTCCTTTGCCCTCCCTCCTTTCTTGAACTAGATTTGTGATTTCATAGGGAGAAATAACCATCCACTAACGGTAATTGACAATTCTCCTCTGATTTTGAGTCTTGAAGAGGTGTCTGCATCCTTAAAACAAAACAAAACGGCTCTTCCTCTTCCCTTGAGTCATCCTAGGTAATCATTTAAAATAGTGAGGTACTCTCTTGATCCAGAGAACCCCACAAAATCATGCAAGTCAAGGGGTTCAAATCTCCGGGTCCACTTCAAGAACACCCGTGAAACAGCCCAAGCTATCAAGGGCATGCATATCCGAAAAGCTACCAAGTATTTGAAAGACGTCACATTGAAGAAACAGTGTGGTCCCTTCCGTCGGTATAATGGTGGAGTTGGCAGGTGTGCCCAGGCTAAGCAGTGGGGTTGGACACAGGGTCGCTGGCCCAAAAAGAGTGCTGAATTCTTGCTGAATATGCTTAAAAATGCAGAGAGTAATGCAGAACTGAAGGGTTTGGATGTGGATTCTCTTGTCATTGAGCATATCCAGGTTAACAAGGCTCCCAAAATGCGATGGCGTACTTACAGGGCTCATGGTCGAATCAACCCATACATGAGTTCTCCTTGCCATATTGAGATGATGCTCACTGAACAGGAACAAATTGTTCCTAAACCAGAAGAGGAGGTTGCTCAAAAGAAAAAGATATCCCAGAAGAAAGTGAAGAAAGAAAAGCTTATGGCACGGGAGCAAATAATGACATTAGAGTGCAAATAAAAAGCGAAATGAAAACATTTGTTACAGTAAAAAAACAAAACAAAACAAATTACTTCACTTCCCTCCGTGATCACTGAAAGTTGTTGGCTTAGATCTCTTCTTACTTCCTCAGCCTAACCCAGAGAAGAGTCATCTACACTCCCTGACTCCACTTCCCCATCACTGGCTTCTCAGCCCCATGTAATTTTGCTTCTGGACCTGATGGCTCTATTTAAACCTCTCTGTAAGGTTACCAGGAATCTCTAGACTGCTAAATCAAGTGGCCTTTTCTCAATCCTAATTCAACTTAACATGTATGCAATTATAGACACCTAGAGAAAGTATAGTAAGTGGCAGAGGAAACAGTACTACACTGGTTATCTTCACATCCAATCTTTGCCATAAGCTTACAAACCCAGGATAATTCACTTACCTTTTCTAAGTCTCAGTTTCCACTTCTTTAAAATGAGGGAGCTGGACTATATGACCTCTATGGCCTCTCTTCTAGCTCTTTATCTATGGTTCTATGTCTCTCTCCTCCATGGCATTCTATTCTCCCTTGGATCCCACCACATTACTTTTGCATGATTTCCTACCTCTTTTAACACACCTCCATTTCCTTTACTGAAACATGCATATAGATCCTGCTCCCTAAATGTGAGTTCCCCTCACTTCCAGCCTTTGGTCTGGATCTTCTTTTCATGCCTTACCACAGTCTATCTCATGAAATTTCTTCTCTTTCCGTAAGTTCAACTATCAACTCTACATAGGTGACATGAAAGCCCTCCATGTCTACATGTCAGGTCATGATCTCTCTCTTGAGTTCTAATGCTTCTTGAATATCTCCATCAGGTGTGTCATCAATATTTTAAACTCAAGTCATGTAAAAGGAACTCATTATCTTCTTCCTAACCTCCTTAAATTATTCCTCTTCTCCAAACTTCCTTTTTCTGGTATGAGTGCCACCATCATTCCATGCACCTAAGTTGGCTACCTCAGAATGATCCTAGACTCTGCTTTTTCCCTCATCCCTGATCTACAATCAGTTGTCATAGCTTGTCAATTTTGTCTACACACCGTATCTCACAGGTGTTCCCTTCTATCTATTCAAATACCTGCTGAACTAGTTCTGACCCTTACTGTCTTTTATCTGGATAATTGGAAGAGCCTGATAAGTGGTCCTCTTGTGTCCAGGCTCTTCACTTCTGCCATCTATCTACCACCATCAAATTAATCAGGTTACAGCCATATCACTCTCCTGCTCAAAGACTACTACTGGCTCTAGAGTCTCTAGGATGAAAAACAACTCTTCATCCTTACATTGAAAGCCCTTGTCAATATGGCTTCCTTTCAGATGTATTTCCTATTATCTATACCTCCACATCAGCCATCCTATGTCCCAGGCACACTAGAGACTCAGCATCAGCTGAATGGTTGCCTCCTTCGTGAAGCCTTTTCTGATTTACCCTCATGGCCAAATCATAAGAGTTGTCTCACTCTATATGGACATATTGTGTCCCACCACTCCATAGTGGGATGTGAGCTCCCTGAGGGCAGTAGTTGTTCCATTTTGGTGGTTGTGTTCCTAGTGCTTTGCAGATTAGGTGTGTACTCAATAAATAGCTGATAAATCAGGGCTGTGTAAGATGGTTTGCTTCAAAAGGTAGTGAGGTCATCATTTAAGGTATTCAAGCAAAGACTTTAAGACCACTTCTCAAGGTGCTATTGAGATTTTTAAAATTCAGATATAGATTGGACTTGAGGCCCTCTGAGGGCCCTTCCAACTACAATATTCTTGATTCTATAGTTTATTTCCATCATACCCATGATTTATCCTCAGAGAAAGCACCACAGCTCAAAACCATCTACACAATGGTCTTTCATCTCCTCAATGATAGTTATTAAGACCTCCTCCTTCCTTTTGCTCACCCTCCCCCATCAACAACACCCAGATTCCACTTGTCCCCATTAAGTGACTTCAATTGCAGAACTGGTTAGCATGACACACTCTCAAGGGCCAGACGTCTCACTCTCCATGAAGTGGAGAGTCAAGGGGGAAATCTGAAAGGAATAGAAAAAAAAGAAAAACCTCAATTCATAATCAGAGCTTTGAACAAGGCCACAAATCTCCAACATACATTATTATCCTCCTCAGACAACTCCAAGACCATACTTTATCCTCCACAATAAGTCTTACCGTAATGATACCTTCCAACTGTCAGACATCTTTCAAAAAGACAGACATCATCTAACATAATGCTGACGATGAGGGGGCAGAGAGGAATATGGCAAATTGCAAGGTAAAAATGGGCCCTTTTCATATCTCTGAAGGATGAAAATATTCTACAATTACCAAAAGCACACAAAAGATCAAACTGTGTTTTTAAAAAATCGACCATGCCCGAATGCTCTCTAGAAAAGAATGAGTGGAAAAGGGAAGATGGGAGAGACAGCTGCTAACTGTGCATTGGCAAGAGGGTGAGAGGGAAGGGGGTGTTGGGACAACATTCTCTTTTCAATAAATTGAATGGGGGAGTCAGATGTTTTGAAATGAACAATGTCTTTTTCTATATAACTAAAAGTGACATCTTAACCACCTAGGATACGGTAAGGACAATATCTGAGATATAGAAATTAAGTGTAGGCTGAGTGTCTGTTGGTGACAAAAATAAAAGCTGGAGAAAATAGTCATATCCATGGTTTCCATTCAACTAAAGGGATTGATAATGTGGCTAGACTCACAGGATGGAAATCAACCATTAAGACACACTAAAGATGATTTGATTCTTGAGATGGCAGATCCAGTGTCTGTGTGAAGTGAGCCATTTACAGATGGATAAACATTTATCAGCAAGCTCATGAACCTCATGATACAGCATTAAGCTAGAAATCAAAGAACTCAGATTAGAACATGGCTTGAGCCTTGGAGCCTCAGCTTTCTCTCCTGTAAAATGGGGATAATAATCTCTGACCTGCTTCTCTCCCAGACCTGTTACAGGGATCCAATTAAAGACTTTATGTTGAAGTGCCTTGTAAATCATGACCCCCTCTACAAGTGAAAGGACTTATTCTCTCTCCCCTCTCCCTTATACTCATCATCATTATCATCATCATGTGATGAAAAGAATGTTAAGCTTAAAGTCAAAGTCAAAGTCTTTAAATTAAATTAAATTAAATTTAATTAAAGTTAAAGTCAAAGACTTGGGGTTCAAATCCTGGATTTCTTATTTACTGCCTCTAACTAGGCATTAAGCCTCTCTGGGCCTGTTTCCTTATTTGTAAGATGAAAAGGATTGGACTGCATGGCCTCTAAGGTACCTTCCTGCTCTAGGTGGATGACTGTATAATAATGATCACTAGTGTTTGTTGTATTATGAACAGGAATCCCATGCACAAACCACAGGTGGGATCCTCATCACCCCTGTTACTGTGCACACATGCACAGGTATGGGTTGGACTATCTCACCTCTGCACTGCTGAATCCCAGAATCCTGGGCCTGCAAAGGAACTCAAAATGTGTCTAGTTTAAACTATTCATGTACACATGCTGGTGGGCTAACCCTCTCTCCAACCTCTCTGACGGTGGTCTCTGAAGACTCCAGTGACAAAAACTTGCTACCTTGTGAGGCCACCCATTCCCTGATGGAACACTCCCAACACCTCTACCTTTACACCAAGTTCCTCCACGTGGGTCAGAATCAATGACAGAACACCATTCTCTTCATTCCCTTCCTTCTGCTTCAGAAAACTGAGATCTTCTTTAGGGTGATTCGTGGATTTTTTACCTTCTGCCTATTATAAAGGAAGGGAGCTTCAATCAGAGTCTGAGTGGGTTAATAGCATAAGCCTCCATGTGAAGTTTGGGATCAGTTTTCAGATGCCTCATCTCTGGCCTTCTTTCCAGGTGGTCTGTCGTATCCTCTCATGGCTATGTCCTGCACTGACTCTCAGCCAGTGCTCTCCATTATTCTCCCCCCACCCATACCTGAATTTTCTCACATGAATATTTTAATATGCAGTGCCATTCTGCCCTCCCCTTTTATCTAGCCCATTTCTTTTAAATAAGTTATAGCCTACCTGTAGAAGGCATGCATTGGTTTACTTGGTCATACCTAGGAGGCCAAAGTTGACGTTTTACCTTTTGAACTGTAAGCTAAACTGCTTAATCCCTGTACTTGGTAAATCTGTGGTACTCCATTTGTTGCTGGATCTCTTTGGGGGCATTTCTTCCCATGGATTATCAGTCCTCTCTTCTGCCATTTTATTGCATATTTGTATACTTAATAGTGTCTAAGGCATATGACTTGACAGATATAGGTGAGCAGTTTTCTCCCTAACCCTCTATTTTCAATGTAAATCTGTTTTAATCAGAATTGTAGGAGTTGTGTACGTGTGCATGTATGTGTGTTTTCCTGACCCTGGCCAGGGCACACTATCCTTTGCCAAGAAAACATCATTTCAGGGTCATCTGATCTGAATCCCAGTCTCAGGACTACTGTTTAAACTAGCTACTCACTTTAAAAGTCTGCTTTTTGTTTCTTCTGAAGTCCAAGCCTTGGCTTGGCGATAGTGACAAACATAGCACTTGTGTCCCTAAGGACAGCTTCCTTAGCTGGAATTTCACAATCTTTAGCAATGCTTTCTGGTTCCTTTTAGAAATATAATTTATCCCCACATAAATCAGTGGTTAATGGCATGATGAGCTATATATGAAAGTGCTTCCTTGGTGTCATTGAATATTCAGTAGTTTCCCAAAAGCAATCCCCCCTCATCTCCTCCTCCTGTCCATTGTCTGTGTACAAAGGCTAAGATCTGCAGAGTTGTGAACTAGCTCCCTGATCTGCCCATTCAATATGGCATAATCTGGGAAATACATATTCTGCATCAACTCAGTTTCCCCCATGTGAATTCCTAGTGACCATGTCATTCCTTTATTAAAAAAATATCATGTATCTTCCTTGTACCTATAAGATAAAATGTACTCTTCAACTCGCATTTAAGATATTCCCTTCCCAGCTTTCATAGTGTCACAGATTCTCACTTCAATGACCCTAAGTTTAAATCCTTCATTTCACAGAAAAGGAAACTGAGGCACAGAGAGAAGTAACTTTTCTGGGACCAAAAGGGTAAGAAGTTTCTGTAATGGGATTTGAACCTAGCTCTTCTTTTCTCTCCTAAGGCAATCAGGGTTAAGTGACTTGCCCAAGGTAACACAGCTAGTACGTGTCTAAGGCCAGATTTGAACTCAAGTCCTCCTGACCCCAGGACTTGTACTCTATCCACTGTGCCAGCTATCCTGAACCTAGCTCTCCTTAACTCCAAATCCAATAGCCTATCTACTTGGCCAAGCTTCCTCTATTTCCTTTGATATAACTTCTCTTTCACCTTCTCAATCATCAATACAAATTGGATTCCATCTAGATGGTGGACTTGCTCCTCTCCAATATGACCAAAATGCATTTGTTCCCCAACTCCATCTGGCAAAATTTTTCAAGGCCCAAATCAGGGGACACCTTCATGAAACCTTCCTGATTCCTCAATATGAAAGTGATCTCTCCTGAAATTAATTGTCCTAGAATACTCTGTCAAGATTTCCCTTTTTTCCTATCATGTTCTCTTACATTCATGTGTGTGTCCATTGAATCTCCCTATTTGACTGTAAGCCCCTTGAAGGCAGGGACTATGCTAGCCTTCATCTTTGTGTTCTCAGTGCTCATCAAGGAGCTGATGTGAACAGAGTAGGTGCTCAACATATATTTGTTGAATTCAAGTGTTTTAATTACTTAATTTGCCTCAGAAAGGAATGAGTTGAGGAAAACCTAAATAAGTGAGATAGGGACACAAGAAACCATTTATCTGAGCACTTTAGAATGGTAATGGACTTCATCCAACATCCTCCCCCAAACACATAATAACTCACTTCTCTAGTACAGGAACAGAATGCCATTGTAGAATTATATAGCAGTGCTGGCTAAGATCCCACCTTTGTCTAACGTCTTGGGCAAGTCACTTCACTTTGACTTGCTGTGTCTTAGACAACTCCTGAAGTCTTATGCACTAAGCCATAGACAGGGTGTGATCTATGCTGGTGGAGAGAGTTCCCACACAAGGAGTTCTTCTGGCTGAGAGAATCATAGATCCTTGGTGTATAATGAGAGGTTATAAAATGGTTTTCCTCCAAGCACCTAGAGAGCAGGTAGTAAAGGTTATCAGCACCCTAATGAAGGGAGGAAATCTGGAGCTTCACAAAGTGCAGAGAAAATAGAGACACAGTGGGAAGGTACTTTCTCTCCCATCTGCTCCATTCCCAATGTAGGCAATGGCAGACATGGCTTTGTCATCCCAAGAGTGTTGCGTTCCCACTCAACAACATGTTGAAGTGAATAGATACTCTCCCACTGGCCCAAGTGAGGAACTGGCTTCTTAGAACTGCCAAGCACTACTACCTCCATTTCACAAAAGGGAAAACTGAACCTCAATGAAAAGAACTCAAATAAAGAACTGCTACATTCTTGCTTTCCCAGGGAGAAATGCCAGAAGCTCAGAATGGGAATAAACTCGGGGGCCAGCTGGCACAACAGTGTGTGAGCAAGGAAACCTTTGATGACATTTATGACAAACGTCCATCCAGTGTTTTCTTGGAAACTACCAGTGATGAGGAACTCACTACCTCTGAAGGCAACTCATCATACAATTGAACAGCTTTCATTGTGAGTGTTTCCTGGCAAATCTAAGTTTGCCTTTTGGCAACTTCTGTCTGCTCTTCCTATTTCTGCCCTCTGGAGCTAAGAAGAAATAAGCTAATCCTTCTGTCCACATGGTAGCCCTTCAAATAGCCCACCCAAGTCTTCCTTTATCTAGACTAAATGTCACCAGTCCCTTCAGCCTATCCCTACATGACGTTAGCTCAAGGCCTTTCACCATATAGCCTCTCCCTCCCTGGGACACAATACATACAACTTGTCAATGTTATTTCTAAGAGGTAACACCCAGAAGTGAACAGAATCCTCCAGATGAGGTCTGATTAGGGCAGAGGGCAGTGAGACAAACCCCTTGAGTCTGAGACAATGTACCTCTCGATGCATACTAAGACTGAATTGGTGTCAGGGAGCTGAGATTTAGTGGGAGTGACTTGCCCAAGACTGCACAGTAAGGCAGAGTTAATTTTACTGTGTTGTATGCAAAAGGAAGAAAATACTTCAGAGACATGATCGTATTCATGCCTTCTCTCTGAATAGTCCACCTAGGGACAAGGAGAAGTTTTCCCTCGTCCCCTTGCAGGAGTCCAAGATACTTTCAATTCAATTAATTTACCTCAAAGGAGAGAATCCAAAACTTTCCCCCTTCTGGGAAAGACAGCCAACTACCTGAGCTAAAAAATGATAGCAATAAATAATGTCTTCCTAGCCAATATTAAATGAGATTTAATATTTGATGTCAGATTATTGGAATATAATGAATTTGTCATTTTAATATTGATGTATAATCAGCCCCATTAAGTAGATGACTATAGCAAGAATTTAGTGCAAAGAATAAATTAATTTCAAGATTAATAACACATATACCTTAATATGATTGCCTCTCAGCATGATCCTTAGGTGCTGAGCTCCGACGTTTGAATGAGTGGCTCATACTTGGGATGTCGCCGTAATGCTCAGATCTGTTTTCCTCCTGAAAAGGATAACAATGGATATTTTCCATTAAGAAATATTCAAATTCAAACATACACACACAGAGATGCTGTTTCATTCTATTATTTTCATGTCATGCTTCAGCCAAAGAATTGAGAGTTATACCTCATCAAACCTAGAACAAGCTAGCCTGACCTCCACATTTTATGAAGAAGACAATCGAAACAAAGACGTGGACAGGGATAATTTGAATAAGAGTTGTCAGTCAATCCTCAAAGAATTATCAAGTTTCTTCTGTGTACTAGGCATTGTGCTAAGCACAAGGGATACAAAGTCAAAAAGTAAATAGTCACTGCCCTCAAGGAGCTTATATTCTATTGGAGGAGACAGCATGTGCCCATATAAGCTTATGCAAAATATTACCAGTCACTTTGAGCAGATGCTAGGGATTTGGAAAGTCTTCTTGTACAACATAACATTTGAGCTGAGCTTTTATTTTTAATTTATTTATTTTTATTTTCAGTTTCAAATTATTTCCCTCTTTTCATTCCCTTCCCCATCCATTGAAAAGGCAAGAAATAAAATACACATTACACATATGCAGTCCTGAAAAACATACTTCCATGGAGGTGAGAGATTAGAGAAGGGAGAGGGGGTGTTGTGTAAGGAACAGTAAGAAAGTTAGCTTGGCTAAAGCAAAGAATTCATGAAGGACAGTAATGTCTCATTTCACAAGTCTCGCCTCTTCTTCCCCTTTAAATTCATCCTAATTTATCACGTGAACTTGGAGAAGTCACTGTCTTTGTTTGTGTCTCATCTTGCTCTTAGATTATAAGTTTCATGAGGGGAGGGAGCTATATCTTATCCAAACTCTGTGTCTCCTCCAGCCCAATATAAGACTGTATACAGTAGGTTCTTAATGCAGAGTTCTTAGATTGAAAGTGGCTTCATCAATAAAGGATAATTTATACTAATTTGGACATAACTGGTTATGCATTAACAAAGCATTTTATTAAATCTTATTTTTTCCCATTTATGTCGTGATCAACAGGGTGATGACCAATGTCATAGCAAGAGAAGATAAACTAACTCTACTAGAGGAGCACATGCAGTTGCCTAATAGCTCTCAACAGCTGCTCTCCGTCTTTACCAAAACCAAGCTCCCTTTTCCCCAGAGAATATATGTGGATGCAGGCTATTACCACTCCAGTTTCTCACCCAAAATTGAATGTTTTAATTCATATCACAGCCCATGTAACTAGGGTGGGGCAACCAATGCTTTCTTCCAGAGTGCTAGATTAAGAAGGTGGTGATAGCTCTTTTGTCCCACAGCAGTATAGGAAAAAAAAAAGATAACTTTGTCCTTGTCAAGAATGAGTTAAAGTGTAAGCCATGATGGAATCTGGAATGATCCCTTCTCCTGTCCCTCCTAACTCCCCTTACCATGATGTGGACCTCCCTCCCCAGTGATGACTTTGAATCTTTATAACCCCTCCCCATCCCAATGCAGGGCGTGACTCAGAGCACTTGACCCAGGTGTTGGCTTATGGTATTTGCCCTAGGTGAAAAAGCTTGACTATTTCATGTATGTTTAGAATGCCACGTGTCTTAGAATCTTGGAGTTAAAAGAGGCTTCAGAGGATATTCCCAATCATTCCTTCCATAGCATAATCAAGTAGTCATCTCTGCTTGGTTCAGGTATCTCCAGGAAGGGGGCGAAAGGAATTTAGCTACTTCCATGACACCCTACTCTGCTTGAGGATAGCTCTAACTGTTAGGAAATATTTATTGATGTCACGTCTATATCTACTTCACTGGCAGCACCACTATTGTTCTTAGCTCTGCCCTCTGGGACCAAACAGGACACAACTAATCTCTTCTTTTCATGTTGACTCTTCAGATAATTGAAGGTGTTTCTAATGACCACCTCCTCCTTCCAATCATCAAGTCTTTCATTTTCAAGGCAGAACAATCTGTTTCTTTATTTTATCCCCATATAGTTTGGGAAACTGGGTTGAGAATATACAAGAATGTAATTAATGCCAGGTAACTGAGGCAATGCAGTGGCATTACTTATGTAATTGGCTAACCTCAAAATTAAGCATAGCCATGCAGGCTCAATTCGTGTTTTGGTGCTTTGTCCTGGTTTGGGCCTTTTCCTTTGGGGGCCTAAGTGCTAACATGTAGATGACGTTGTTTGCCAGCAACCTTCAGATATGATTTTCTCCCTCCAAGTACCTGCTGTCTCATGCTACTCCTGACAGAATAGAGGCTGAAAACCCCTCTACCAAGCTGGGCAATGCGCTATGCTACCAACCTTCTTGCCAAATTCTTATCAAAATTTACTATTACCAGATGCCTTTCTTGGGAGTCATGTGTGAGGTTGGATAATAATTCAATGCTTTAAAGACTTATGATTTCATTGGTTAAAAAAGAGTTCCCACTAAGAAAACTCCCACTAGCCATGCAGAGCAGCTCTGTACCTTATAGCCAGAGAAAATTGCCTAGAGCACATAGAAGTGGAATGACTTGGCCAAGGGTCTCAGCCAGTATATGTCACAGGAAGGATTTCAACTCAGGTCTTGCTTCCTCTAAAGATACTACATCACACATGTGTGTGCTAGAGAATCTTAACAAATACAAAACAACACTTAAAAGAGTAAAATCTTACTCCAAACAAGGCAAACCTTAATGATATAAACAATGGAGAAGCCAAGAGAATGCTTATGCTGCATGCCCTTACAGGCTCCTCCTAGAAGCCTTCCTATCCTCCAGGCACCTTCCTGAGCCTGGGCTGCCCTGCCAAGGTCATCAAGAGCTCAAGAGCTCTGAGTTGTGACAGGTAGATATGTGGATGCATAATGGGTTAATTATAAGATAAAATCCCTGCCCTTGGGCGGGGTGACCATCACCATGCATGAAGCAATCCGTATGCCCTTCCTAACACATGGTGAGATGCCTTCCTCTCCATCCCTCCCTGGGAAGAGGAATATGTTGCCTTCCTGGAAGTGACTTATATTTAATAACCTCAAGCCTTTTTGCATGCCCCATTTCAGGAAAGATGCTACCTGGCTGGAGTATTTGTCAGCAAGCATTTATGAAGTACTTACGATGTTCCAGCCACTGTGCTGAGCAAAGTAAGGAAGCATGTCCAGAGAAGGTGACTGGAATGATGAGCAAATGCCAAAGTGATCAGAGCAGGCATGCATTAGAAGAGAGACCAGGAGGGCTTTGCTTGGCCCCAGAGGCATGGACTGGGACCACTGGTTGGAACTTCCCAGGGGGCAGATTTTAGATCAATATATAGAAGTTGTATATACATACACATACATATTATATATATACATATATATATAATATATATATGTCATAACAGTTCAATGGTGGAAGTGGCTACTTGATAAAAAAATAACAACATCGCCATCATCAGAGAGATTCAAGAAATAGTAGATAAGCTATGATTCAGGATGATGTCATGTAGGCAAAACACCACAGATATGTGGCAGTGATGGTGGCAATGACAATGATGACTGTGACCATATCCCATAGAGGCCTTTCTCTTCTAAATGGGGCAGGGGCAAGATGACCTCTCAGGCTCCCTTCTACTCTCAGCTTCTCTGATGACAGTTGATAGCACCACCAGGAGCTATTCTTGGCTTCAAATGGTTGGTGGTAAGTGACTTTCCTGTTCTATATATACCTACGGCCAGGCCTTGGAACCAGGACATTATGGAGACCTTGTATAAGTGAATATCATTGTAGTATTTTTATTTAAATTATCCTGAGCCTTCCAAGACACTGTTCAGTGGAGAGATTCAAAACCAAGTGGACTTGGAGGCCCATCAATTACACTTCAGACTGCATTAGCATAGGAGGATGAACTGTTCCCATCCTCCTGTGGTATTTGAGCCCTGGCTCTTCCCTGATCAAATCTATTGCTAGGTACTCTCAGTCTTTCTTCCTGGATATATCTTGCATTCATCCACTCTGGCCCCAGCCACTAGTCTGCTAGAGGTCCCTATGACCCCTGACATTAGCCATGATGCTAGCCTCCCGTCAGATCCTCCTGCCTCCAGTGTCTCCTCTCTCCCATCTCTTTGAATGTATCATAGAATTGGATCTGGAAGGGAGCTTAGAAACCACCTTGTCCAAATGCCTCATTTTTACAGATGACCAGACTGAGGCCAAGAATGGTGGAATAACTTGGATAGCCTTTCAGAAATGCTGAACAACCCTATCCCCCCACCCCCATTTAGAACCAAAGCTCCTCCTGAGGCTTTCTCTCCCAAACCTGGGAGGGGGAGTAATCTACCCAGAATTACTCACTATTAGCAAAAGTCTTGGGCAGAGCTGACCAGATGGATGATGGGAGATCAGACCCAGGACAACATTAACCCCTGCTTTGATTATCAGGAAGGACCATGGACTAATCATCTCATATACCACTGGAAGTCTCCCTCAACTTCCTACCTGCTACCCAAGGACTGATAATAAGTGCAGTATTACCCTTAAGACTGGAATGGGCATCAGACGCTATTGAGATTGCACATATAAAATACTTTACAAAATTATTGCTGTCCTATAGCTCTACTCAGAATTCTGGAACTCAGAATCTCTGTGACTAGGAGTTATTAATTGCCTAGATGAAGACTTCTTACCCTGGCCACCCCATGAAGATCTGGTGTACCCTCCTATGTTAGTCCCTCCACCCATGCTCCATATCACTCTTCCCTGGTTTTCCACTGGAGCCCTTTCCCATTGTTAACAATCTGCCCTTCATATACAAATTGTGGCCACCCCTAGAAAAATTAGTTTTGATAAGGTTAGCATGTGATTTTCTATGTCCTCCTTGTCCATCCCCTTCTCCCAATAGGATACAGGTTCCTTGTGGTCAGGGACTGTTTCTCTTTTAGTCTTGTATCCCCAACACCCACTGCTGTGCCTGACAGAAAAAAATACTTAATACATCAGGCTGTAAGCTTCTTGAGAGCTGGGACTGTCTTTGCCTCTCTTTGATTCCCTTATATTTAGCTGAGAGCCTAGCAAAGAGTAGGTATTGATAAATGTGTCTTGACTTAATAAATGTCATATTGGCTTGACTTGAAGGCATCGAGATCCTATAGTGGATACAGAGTTAGAAAGTCATGTGGTGAGGGCAGGGTTAGAGTAACATTAAAATGTGGGCCTAGAGACAGGCAGCCCAGTTGCCTTTCCAGCAACAGCACCCCCAATATCAGAGAACTGAGAACAAAGCTAAAGTCAGGGATGAGCTTTCAGCTCAGAGCTAAGAAGGCTGGTGCAGCTATACATAGTCCAAAATCAGCTTGAAAGATATTTAAAATATCGTACTCCATTAACATATCTCATGGTTACAAATCGTATCATTTATTCCATTATGGGAGTACTGTTGCTCAGTGATTGCAGTCACATCTGTCTCTCTATGATCCCATTTGAGGTTTTATTGGCAAAGATACTGGAGCAGCTTGCCATGTCCCTCTCCAGCTCACTTTACAGATGAGGAAACTGAGACAAATAGAGTTAAATGACTTGCCCAGGGTCACACAGCTAGTAAGTGTCTGAGGCCAGATTAGAACTCATAAACACGAGTCTTCCTGACTCCAAAGGAGTGCTCTATCCACTGCTCCACCTACATGCCCTATTATGTGGTAGAAATGAATTATTATTAGAGCATATATTCAGCCAAATTCTATACTGTGTGCCTGTCTCAGATACATACATATGTGTCTACATGCATATTTCTCATACATATATACACACATATGTGTGTCATTTCTTCCCCATCATTCATATTTCATAGAAAGAAATAACTGACTATATTTAATACATATAATCTATCATAGATTGTTACATATAGTTCTCTTTTAAATGTCAATTAAACAAGATTACATGATAGCAGTAATGCTACCTAATTCTATAGAGCTCTGTCATTAAGAATCACTTTACATATATTATCTTTTGTTCTCTAGGCCTCTCAAGGAAAGTGGAGGATCAGGAAGGATAAGGGAAAGGACCAAGGCTGCACAGCTAATTGGTGGCAAGATAGGGGACCAGGGCCAAGTCTTCTGACTGTCAATTGATCTACTCGTCTCACCACAGACAACGAGCTCTGCCTCCCTAGACAAGAGAAAATACCTGGAAGCTTGAGTCCCAGAGACAGCTCCAAAAGGTTCAAGATGGAAAATGCTATCTACATCCAGAGAAAGAATTACAGAGTCTGAATGCAGATCAAAGCAGACTATTTGAACTCTCTCTCTTTTGTTTTGTTTTGTTTTGTTTCTTCGTTCTCATAGTTCATTCCATTGGTTGTAATTCTTCTTTGAAACATGACTAATGCAAAAAATATGTTTAATGTGAAAGTATATGTAGGGCCTATATCAGATTGCATGCTGTCTTGGGTGGGGAGGGGAGAGGGGAGGGAGGGGGGGAATTTGGAACTCAAAAGCTTGTGAAACTGAACATTGTGAACTAAAAATAAATACATTTTAAAAAGAAAAGGAATAGCAAGTTGTACACAATAGATTTGCAGTTTCATTTGGAATCATCTTTTTATTATACTATGTTATGAAAATGTTTATTTTATTCTGTAAATTAAAAATAAAATATAAGTTTTACAAAAGAAAAAAAAGAAACTCAAGTCCCAGGACATGAGATCCAAGCCCAGATCTGCCATTCGCCATCCACAGGACATTGGGCACCTCCCTCCCTGTTCTCTACCTCAGTATCCTCAGCCATAAAGGATGGGATGGGACTAAATCAGGGCCTCTTCATCTTTTTGTTTCACATGGACTCACCCCTTTAAAGGACAATCAGTCTAGTGAAGCCTAGGGACATCTTTACAGAATCATCCTTTTCAATGGTGGTCAATCGTTTAGTTGTGTCTGACTCTTCATGAGCCCATGGACTTTATCCATGGGTTTTTCTTGGCAAAGATACTGGAGTGGTTTGCCATTTCCTTCACTGGCTCATATTACACATGAGGAAACTAGGGCAAACAGATTTAAGTGACTTGCCCAGGGTCACACAGCTAATAAGTGTCTGAGGCCAAATTTGAACTCCGGTCTTTCTGACTCCAGGCCCAGTGCACTGAGCCACCCAGCTGCCTTTCATTGTACACCTTAAAATCCTCATAAGATCACAAAGGAACCCTGTCATATTGAGATGCAGTTATCATCATCACCATCACCATTATCTTCATCATCATCGCCATCATCACCATCACCATCATCACCATCATCATCAACACCATCATCATCATCACCATCATCACCATCACCATCATCACCATCACCACCATCACCATCAACACCATCATCATCATCTTCTTCATCATCATCACCATCATCACCATCACCATCAACACCACCATCATCATCATCTTCTTCATCATCACCATCATCACCATCATCATCGCCATCATCACCATCACCATCATCACCATCATCACCATCACCATCAACACCATCATCATCATCATCTTCATCATCACCATCATCATCTTCATCATCATCACCATCTTCATCATCACCATCATCACCATCACCATCACCATCATCATCGCCATCATCACCATCACCATCAACACCATCATCATCATCATCATCGCCATCTTCATCATCACCATCATCACCATCACCATCATCATCGCCATCATCACCATCACCATCATCACCATCACCATCATCATCATCTTCATTATCATCACCATCATCACCATCTTCATCATCACCACCATCATCACCATCTTCATCATCACCATCATCAACATCACCATCACCATCATCACCACCATCATCGCCATCATCACCATCACCATCATCACCATCATCACCATCATCATCTTCATCATCATCACCATCATCACCATCACCATCATCATCATCTTCATCATCATCACCATCATCGCCATCTTCATCATCACCACCATCATCGCCATCTTCATCATCACCATCATCACCATCACCATCATCATCATCACCATCACCATCATCACCATCATCATCTTCTTCATCACCATCATCACCATCATCACCATCATCATCACCATCACCATCATCATCATCACCATCATCATCATCACCATCACCATCATCACCATCACCATCATCGCCATCATCATCATCACCATCACCATCATCACCATCACCATCATCGCCATCATCATCATCACCATCATCACCATCATCATCATCTTCATCATCATCGCCATCTTCATCATCACCATCATCATCGCCACCATCATCGCCATCTTCATCATCACCATCATCATCATCACCACCATCACCATCATCTTCATCATCATCGCTGTCATCACCATCACCATCCTCACCATCACCATCATCTCCATCATCACCATCACCATCAACACCATCATCATCATCATTATCATCACCATCATCACCATGATCATCGTCATCATCCTCCTCCACAGTCTCCAGGTAAAGAAACCCTCCTAACTGAACCCTAAGCTCCCATCTTGCTTTAGATCTAAGACCCTGGAATCCTCTGGTGAGATTCTTCTGGCTCATGTACAGAGGCTCCCTGGAAGCCCCCCAAGAGGCAGACATAGGAAAGACCTTTGTTTTCCTTTCTTGCTGAAGTGGAAGAGATCCCTCCTGATCACCGCTGCCAGCTTGGAAGTTACCCTTCACAACTCACTGCCCCACTAACAATAAATGAGCATGCCTCAGTCCCCTTGCCTTTGTCCTAATTACTCTCCTCAGTCCTCTATAAAAGCCTGCAGCAAGACTCACTCCTGGGGCCAGCTCGTTTTCTGGGCTGTGGACCATGGACCAGCTCATTTTGATTCGGCAAATCTGCAGCCTGCCCAAGCTGTTGCCCACAGTACAGGCCTAGCTGACAGGTCACAGAGTTGACCATGGATTGTAGTCAACTCCTCAATCTCAGGGGATGGAAATAGGTGCTCAGTCATTCCTGCAGGCTATGCCTGGCTCCCTTCTTTACCTTTTGCCTTTGGTTCACGAAGACTAAAACTCCAGAAGAAAAATGTTCACGCACTCAGAGGGAAATCAGATGCATATAACTGAGTGGAATGGGGCCTTTTGGCATAGTGCCACCCTCTGCCAGGGCTGGGGTACATGTCCCTCTTGCCACCTACACGAGGACCCTCCTTCCCCATGCCCAGGACCCAGAGACCCAGGCCTCTTAAAGCCATGCTGCCAGGGAATGGTGACTATAAAAATGGGGACAGAAGAGCAGATCAGTCTATCACTTCCCTATCACTTAAGCCCTGAAATCATCAGATAGTTACTTAACTAAAACTCTGATTACTTCCAATGAAAAATACAATACCTAGTCGGGCTGTTTACTGTCATAAACTGGTAGAAAATTAACAGTTTAGTCCTAAACCTGAGAGTCTGATTATAGAGGAGATATAGAATCCTAAAGGCCGCTAGGTGGTGCAGTGCATAGAGTGCCAGACCTGGAGTCTGGAAGACCTGAATTCAAATCCAGCCTCAGACACTAGCTGTGTGATTCAGAATAAGTCACTTAATTCTATTTGCCTCAGTTTCCTCATCTGTCAAATGATCTGGAGAAGGAAATGTTGAATCACTCTGGCACCTTTGCCAAGAAAACCCCAACTAGAGTCAGAGAAAGTGAAATGACTGAAGAACAACCTAGAATTCTAGGAATGAAACAAGTATGTTTCTACTGCCCCACTGGAGGCCATCCACTCTGGCCTTTTCTATAACATCCATGAGAATTAGTTGTCTGACTTCTTCTTGAATACCTGCTGTGATGGAGGGCTCAGTACCTATCATACTGATCTGGTGTTGGGTACTTCTAATACCTAGAATGAAGAACTGGAAGCCCAGAGAGGGGATTCAGCTTGCCCAAGGGCATCACGTTAGTATGTGGATCAGATCTTCTGTGTCTAAATCCAGTGTTTTTTTATCTTCTGGCATTTGTTGACCTTTTGTTTTCCTCTTGCCCATGACTGCTCATTGACCCTAGTACTTGGAATTTTAAAACTAAATAGTAAGGGGAGAGAGGGAGCATAGTTTTTCATTCTACTTTTTTATCATGTTATCATGGCAATAGTATAGCACAGTCAAAAAAAGTAACCCTGATTTAGAATAGATATTTAGAGGCAGAGACCTGGACTCAAATTCTAGGTCTAGAGTTTACTATGGATGCAAACTTAACTAGTCTCTTTGGTTTTATGGGTTACACTTTCTTCCTTCTCCAATACAATAAAGGAGGAAGCACAGAGATCCCAGTTTGCCTGTGGGAGGGGAGAAGATGAGAGGAGAGGACAGGAGAGGAAAGGAGAGGAGAGGAGAAGAGAGGGAAAGGGTGGGGAGGGGAGGGGAGGAAAGAGGGGGAAGTAGAGGAGAGAAGAGGAGAGGGGAGGGGAGGGGAGGGGAGGAGAGACCTCTTCAAGTCCACCCCCCAGCCCCACTACTGAAGCTTGGTCTCACAAAGCAGCTTTTCCACATGGGGCCATTTCTCAGAGAATCACAACATGTGTGACGTCTCAGAGCTGGCAGACAGCACAAAAGCAGCCTGTTGTAGCCTGGCTACAACATCCGCAGCCTGACAAGCAGTGCGTGCCTGGAGGTCTCCTTGGAGATGGATCCCACTAGCCTGGGGCAGCCCAGTCCACTTCCCCGATCTCTGATTCCGAAGAAGGCCTTTGTTTCTGATCCTTCATGGAATCTGCTTTCCAGCATCTTTCCTTCATGGCTCTATCTTCTGCCTTGTGCAGCCTAGATGCATCAAATAGTCCATCTTCCCCAGCAGCCAATCCCCTATTGGAGGGTTTTTCTTCTGAAACATGCACAACGTTTTAACTTTTTTTCATGTTTTCTCTAGCCTGTCAAATGGGGAAGTGGATGTGAATCCTACTATAGCACGTGGGACTTTATCTCATATTCACTTAGGCACTTATTTTCCATCTCTGAATGACTGAGGCAGAGCTTATCCTAGTAAGAGACATAAGGAATGTCCTCTTCACAAACATGCATCAATTCATTCAGTGACCAAGTGTGCTTATTGAGTAGCCCCATACTTGGAATGCCCTCTGGCTCCCAGCTAAACTAGCCTCCTTCAAGACTCATCTCAATCCGACTTTCTGTACAAGGTCTTTCCTGGTCTCTGCTCCCTCCCTCCCACCCCCATTTCTAGCACCTTCTCCCTAAGAGCTCCTCTCATTTACCTTGTATATATTCTGAGTGTGTTCAGAAATTTTCATGTTGTCTCCCCCATAAGACTGCAAGCTCCTGGAGGCAGGGATTTTGAATGCATTTTTCTTGGTACTTTTCAGCACTTAATTCCTAGTCCGCACTGAGTGCTTAATAAGTGCTTGTTCACTAACTGATTGGCTACTATATGCCAACTGGTTTGGGGTCTGGGGAGACTGAGACAAATCAGAACTGACCTCAAGAAATTTATTTTCAAGTGGAATACAGAGAAACCCCCCAAATAACCAGGAGGATTGTAAGCAAGATCTACTTCCTCGAAATCACTCCCATAAAATAAATGTGTGGGCCAGTCTATTCCATGTCTCTGCCTACAACAGGAAGAGACCAAAACTACTTTCTTGGGTAACTTAAAAAACCAATGTGGATGGGGGCAGAGCCAAGATGGCAGCTGGTAAGCAGGGACTACAGTGAGCTCAGTACCCGAGTCCCTCCAAAAACCTATAAAAAATGGCTCTGAACCAATTATAGAATGGCAGAACCCACAGAACAGCAGAGGGAAGCAGGGCTCCAGCCCAGGACAGCCTGGATGGTCTCTGGGTGAGGTCTATTCCACACAGAGCTGGGAGCTGGGAGCTGGGAGCTGGGAACGGAGTGGAGCAGAGCCCAGTCTGAGCGGCATGGACCATCCAGACCAGAAGCCAGGCGGAGGGGGCCCTAGCGCCCTGATTAAGTGAGCTGCAGCAGTTACGAGACTTCTCAACCCACAAACACCAAAGACTGCTGAGAAGGTTAGTGGGAAAAGCTGCGGGAGTGGAAGGAGTTCGAGGTTCGGCTTCCAGCCCCGGGGGCAGCGGAGGTGGGGCAGCTACAGCTGTTGTTACTTCTGGCTCCAGGCCCACCTGGTGGGAGGAATTAAGTGGCAGATCAGAGCAGGAGTGCAACAGCCTGCTGAAGATCTAAGCCCAGTCTGGACTGGGGGTCCTTGGGGAAGGAGGAGTGTGGCTCTGACAGAGCTGGCACCTCCCCCCCAAACGTAGAACATAGAACTCGTTAGTCTACAAGCAGTCATACCCCACTGAAAAACTCAAGGGTCAAGTTAGTTGGTTGGGAATATGGCCAGGCAGCGAAAATGCGCCCAGATTCAGTCTCAGACTTTGCATTCTTTCTTTGGTGACAAAGAAGACCAAAACATACAGCCTAAAGAAGACAACAAAGTCATAGAGCCTACAACCAAAGCCTCCAAGAAAAACATGAACTGGCCCCAGGCCATAGAAGAACTCAAAAAGGATTTGGAAAAGCAAGTTAGAGAAGTAGAGGAAAAATTGGGAAGAGAAATGAGAAGGATGCGAGAAAACCATGAAAAACAATTCAATGACTTGCTAAAGGAGACCCAAAAAAATACTGAAAAATACACTGAAGAAAACAACACCTTAAAAAACAGACTAACTCAAATGGCAAAAGAGCTCCAAAAAGCCAATGAGGAGAAGAATGCCTTGAAAGGCAGAATTAGCCAAATGGAAAAGGAGGTCCAAAAGACCACTGAAGAAAATACTACTTTAAAAATTAGATTGGAGCAAGTGGAAGCTAGTAACTTTATGAGAAATCAGGATATTATAAAACAGAACCAAAGGAATGAAAAAATGGAAGACAACGTAAAATATCTCCTTGGAAAAACCACTGATCTAGAAAATAGATCCAGGAGAGATAATTTAAAAATTATTCGACTACCTGAAAACCATGATCAAAAAAAGAGCCTAGATACCATCTTTCAAGAAATTATCAAGGAGAACTGCCCTGATATTCTAGAGCCAGAGGGCAAAATAGAAATTGAAAGAATACATCGATCACCTCCTCAAATAGATCCCAAAAAGAAATCTCCTAGGAATATTGTTGCCAAATTCCAGAGCTCCCAGATCAAGGAGAAAATATTGCAAGCAGCCAGAAAGAAACAATTTGAGTATTGTGGAAACACAATCAGAATAATCCAAGATCTGGCAGCTTCTACATTAAGAGATTGAAGGGCTTGGAATGCAATATTCTGCAGGTCAATGGAGCTAGGATTAAAACCTAGAATCACCTACCCAGCAAAACTGAGTATCATGTTCCAAGGCAAAATATGGATTTTCAATAAAATAGAGGACTTTCAAGCTTTCTCAGTGAAAAGACCAGAACTGAATAGAAAATTTGACTTTCAAACACAAGAATCAAGAGAAGCATGAAAAGGTAATCAAGAAACGGAAATTGCAAGTGACTTACTAAAGTTGAACTGTTTTGTTTACATTCCTACATGGAAAGATGATGAGTATGATTCATGAGACCTCAGTATTAGGGCAGTTGAAGGAAATATGCATATATATATGTATATGTATATGTATATATATATATGTATATATATGTGTATATATGTGTATATATGTATGTATATGTATGTGTATATGTATATGTATAGGTGAATGTGTATGTATGTATATATCTATGTGTATATGTATGTATGTGTATGTATGTATATATATAGTGTGTGTGTTTTTTATATATATATGTGTTTATATCTCTGTGTATATATATATGTGTGTGTGTGTATATATATATATGTAAAAGAGAGAGAGCAGACACAGGGTGAGTTGAAGATGAAGGGAAGATATCTAAAAGAAATAAAATGAAATTAAGGGATGAGAGAGCAACATAGTGAGAGAGGGAGATAGGGAGAGATAGAATGGGGTGGATTATCTTGCATAATGGTGGCAAGAGGAAGCAGTTCTGTGGGAGGAGGGGAGAGGGCAGTGAGGGGGGAATGAGTGAACCTTGCTCTCATCAGATTTGGCCTGAGGGGGAATACCATACATACTCAGTTGGGTATCTTACCCCACAGGAAAGAAGAGGGAGGAAGATAAAAAAAAAATAAAAGGGGGGGGATGATGGAGGGGAGGGCAGATGGGGGTGGAGGTAATCAAAACAAACACTTTGGAAAGGGGACAGGGTTAAGAGAGAAAATTCAATAAAGCGGGATGGTTTGGGAAGGAGCAAAATGTAGTTAGCCTTTCACAACATGAGTATTATGGAAGGGTTATACATAAAGATACATGTGTGGCCTAGGTTGAATTGCTCGACTTCTTAGGGAGGGTGGGTGGGAAGGGAAGAGGGGAGAGAATTTGGAACTCAAAGTTTTAAAATCAGATGTTCAAAAACAAAAAAAGTTTTTGCATGCAACTAAAAAATAAGATACACAGGCAACGGGGCGTAGAAATTTATCTTGCCCTACAAGAAAGGAAGGGAAAAGGGGATGAGAGGGGAGGGGGGGTGATAGAGGGGAGTGCTGACTGGGGAACAAGGCAACCAGAATATAGCCATCTTGGAGTGGGGGGGAGGGTAGAAATGGGGAGAAAATTTGTAATTCAAACTGTTGTGAAAATCAATGCTGAAAACCAAATATGTTAAATAAATAAATTTAAATTTAAAAAACCAATGTGTTCAGGTTGAAGCATAGAAAGGACTCTGTGTCAATGGACCCAGTCTGTCCTGTTAAGGATATAGTGGAGGCCCCATCTACACCAGCAATTGTCCAGGCTAGGAGCACCACCCACAGCCTGATCTCTCCTTCCCAGGCTGGCAAGGGAGGTGATGTGATCAGTCAAAGGGAATCCCAGATTGTATCAGGGCAAGCAGCCCCACAGGCCTGTCCTCTCTCCAGAAAGCATCACCATGGAAACCCTGCCTCCAGCCTGGTGATGCCGCAACAGTTTAATTTAAAGTCACTAACAACCAATTTGCAATTTTTAAAATAGTAGTTGGCCTGAAGGTTTAGTTTTGGCTTTGTTTAGTTTAGTTTTATTTTTCTCTCCTTTCTTAGAATTTTGTACAATTTCTTCAGACAGCTTTTTTTCCCTGCGGATGGGGTGGGGTGGCTGAGGTGGGAATCAGAACATGTGAGAAGAAAAGTTTTTGAAGTGTTAATTCAGCTAAGAGGCTGCAATATCAGTGTGAGACTCTCACCACTCCAAAGTCTATGTCTCCACATCCAGAACAGAGGAGGAAAGGGAGGGACCATCTTGGGCAAGTCAATACTACTTAAGTCCAAAGCTCACTTAGACTAACTCATTGCCTCCATCTCTCCACCCCCAAAGCCACCGCCCCTCCTCATGTACTGGCTGGAGTACTGAGACACCATCCCAGTCTGTGGACCGCCCACCAATATCTTTGCCCTCCAATCTACCTGCCAAATATTTAGGAATTCTAATAACTATAATATATCATATATTATTTATGATATACATCAAATATATCTTATATATAATTTAATAATTAATAAATTTAAATTGTTTACAATCCTATATAGGAAGACTACACACATAACTCCTAAGAATTTTATTATCGTTAGAGCAGTCAAAATGAGTTTAAATAGTCAAAG
Organism: Trichosurus vulpecula; assembly: GCF_011100635.1. Lineage (NCBI taxonomy): Eukaryota > Metazoa > Chordata > Mammalia > Diprotodontia > Phalangeridae > Trichosurus > Trichosurus vulpecula. The sequence continues at coordinate 305,202,260 of NC_050577.1, read as the reverse complement.
GACATGGATGTGAGTCAATTATGAGTTGAAATGCGCTCCAAAAAGTGAAGGGGTGAGAAAGATGGATGCACTGGGAGAAGTGGAGATGGAGAGGTAGAATGTGGCAAATTCCCTCACATAAAAGAGACATGCAAAGATGACCCTTTGTGGAGGGGGAAATGGGGGATTGGGGTGGCAGGCAATGCTTGAACCTTGATCTCATTGGAAATGGTTCAAAGAGGGAAGAATACACACACACACACACACATACACATGCACACATACTCAATTAGGTATAGAAATCTATCTTACCCAATTGGGAAGTATGAGGGGAAGGAGATTAGAAATATGGGGGTGATGACAAGAGGGAGGACAGAGACAAGGAGGCAATGATCAGAAGCAAGAAAGACTTTTGAAGAGGGATAGGATAAAAAGAGAGAGAAGGATAAACAAAAGAAAATGATATGGAGGTAAATGTTAGTGATCACAACTGTGGATGTGAATGGGATGAGCTAAACCATAGAAAAGAAGGAGAGAGAAGAATGGATTGGAAACGAGAATCCAAAAATTTGTTTTGTATAAGGGACACTCTTGGGACAGAAAGACACACACAGAGTTGAAATGAAGGGCTGAAGCCAATTCTATTATGCTTCAGCTGAAGTGAAGAGGGCAGGAGTAGCAATCATGATCTCACACAAAGCAAAAACAAAATTAGACCTAATTGAAGGAAATAATCAGGGAAACTACATTTTACTAAAAGCTACTATAGATAATGAAGTAATATCAAAAATGTTTACAGAGAGTTTCTCTGATAAAGGCCTCATTTCTCAAAAATATAGGGAATTGACCCAAATTTATAAAAATAAGATCCCTTACTCAATTGATGAATGGTCAAAGGATATAGATAGACAATTTTCAGAGGAAAAAAGCAAAACTATACTCACATAAAAAATTATCTAAATCACTGTTGATTAGAGAAAGGAAAATTAAAATAACTCTGATGAGGTACTATCTCACATCTATCACAAATGACAAATGCTGGAGGGGATGAGAGAAAATAGAGACATTAATGAACTATTAGTGGAGTAGTAACTGGTCCAAACATTCTGGAGAACAATCTGGACCTATGCCCAAGGGGGTGTAAATCTGTATAGACTCTTTGATCCAGCAATACCACTACTAGGTCTATACTGTAAATACATTGACCTATATGTAGAAAAACATTTCTAGTAGCAAAGAATCAGAAATTGAAAGGGCACATCAATTGGGAAATGGCTGAGCAAGTTATGGCATATGATTATGATGGAATACTTTTGTGTTGAGGGAAGTTACAAGGGGGGTGACTTCAGCACAACATGGCAAGACCTATATGAACTGATGCAAAGTGAAGTGAGAAGAACCAGGAGATCATTATGCTTAGTAACAGCAATGTTGTAACGATGATCACTGTGAAAGACTGGGCTAGTCTGCTCAATAGGGTGATCAAGACAATTCCAAAGGACTCAATGAATAATGTTATACACCTCCTGAGAAATAAAGAACTCTGTGTGCAAACTGAAGTATGATTTTCTTGTTTTGTTTACCTTTATTTGTGCTGTGGCGAATATGGAAATACAGTTTGTGGGATTTCACAGGTATAATCGATATATTGTTTTACAACTCAGTGGGGGTGTGAAGGGAGGGAAAGAATCTTGAAACCAAAATTTAAAAAGAGAAGAATTTTTAAAATAAATAATGAATATAAACAAACAAAAGGACATGCTAGCTATAGCAATAAGAGAAAGGAAATTGAGGAAATAAACATAAGCAAAAAAGGAAATAAAGTTACCACTTTTTTCCTTATCACACGATGGCCTACATGGAGAATCTTGCAGAGGCAATTAAAAATCACAATAATTAAAGCCATTTTTTTTTAAATTTAAGATATAAAATAAACTCACACAAATCATCAGTGACCCCTTTTTATGTATCGCCAACGAAGTCAAACAGAAAGAGATAATTCATTGAAATAAGTACAGAATTATGAAATGTTTTAGAGTAGATACACTCTTAATGAGTTCGTGCACACACGAACGAGCGCTTTTATAGGAACAAGAACAAAACTAAATAAAATGAGTCATAGTACTCACTCGAATCTTCATGCCCACATAATAACAGGGATGAGGACTTCTAGATCATGAGAGCAACAAGATGGAAAACTTGACATTTTCTCTCTTCCTCAAGTCCTCTCAAACCTCTCCAAAAAAAGAAATTATGTACTGAAGATAAAGGAACTTCAGTTGTCCAGGACACCAAGAATCCAAAGAAAGTTAAAAAAATAAACCCCAAACCCAAGGAGTGATGTTCACTGACCCTGAGCTCACTCAACACCCCTCCCCCAACTCTTATGCTCTAGGGATCCACTCTGCACTAGCAGACCCAAGAGCATGACACAGGCTTACCTCAAAATCCAACCCTATGCTCTAGGGTCCTTTCCTTCTTTCCAGTGCCATGGAGCCTCTTGCTCCAGGCTGCTGAAGTTTGCTCTGGGATTGACAGCCAACTTGGCCATAGCCCATGAGGAGCAAAAGCCTGTCAGGGTGCCAGAAGCAGCAGAGCTGCAAAGCACTGAACTGCCTGTGCTGGGGAACACAGGCTCTGAACTTCTGGTGCCAGGCTAGAGAACTGAGCAAGAAAGGAGGTAGGTAGGACAGGTCACCAGGACAGGACATCATGCATGGAAAGCTGAGGGAAAGAGCACAGAATCTCACTAGGGTCAGTTTGATGTTCTTGTTCATTCACTCACATCCAACTCTATGTGACCCCATGGACCTTGTCTGTGGGGTTTTCTTGACAGAGATACTGGAGTGTCTACATGGAGTGGTTTGCCATTTCCCTCTCCACTGTATCCCCATTTTATAGATGAAGAAATGAGGTGAATAGGAGTAAAATGACTTCCCCAGGATCACAAGCTAGTAAATATCTGAGGCCACATTTGAACTCAGATCTTCCTGACTCCAAAGCTACTGCTCCATCTACTGCACCACCTAGCTGCCCAGGGCAACACCCAAAAATCACTTGGGGCAGCCTAGACCTAGGCTGGTGAACTGTGAACTGACCATTATGGAAGAAGTTTAAGATGATTTGAGACACAACCCCCAAAGAAACTAAAAGAGGAGGGAGTCAAAAAGTGACTGATAAGTAAAATAGAGGGGGGAGGTAGTTGAAAGACACTGACATAACAAGATTTCAGGAATAAGAAAAATCAAAGACCTTGAACATAAACAGATAAATCAACAGGAAAACTGGTAACAACAGAAGGAAATATGGTCTCCAGATGTGGTAGATAATTTTAGGCATCTATAAATAAGTACTACAAAAGATAATTACAATACTCCCTAAATTAATTCATGTATCCAATTATACACCAATCAAATTACAAAAGCATTAAAAGAAATATTGAAATTCATCTGGAAAAAATAACTAAAATGTAATTTAATAATTTAATATTAATAAATTAAATGTTAATAAATTTAATATCAATTTTAATATTTAATAATTTAATATAAGTTTGTTATCTAATAATAGCATTTTTAGAGCCCTTTGAAGTTTGCAAAGCACTTTACAAATATTCTTTTATTTTTTCCTCACATAATCCAGAGAGGAAGGTGCTATTATTATCCTTATTTTACAAATAAGATAACTGAGGCAGAAAGAGATTTGGTGACTTGCTCAAGGTAGTACTACTAATAGTGTCTGAGTGGGGATTCAAACTCAGCTCTTTCTGACTCCAGGTCCAGGGTTCTGTGTACTGCTCTACCTAGAGGAAACAGTGAGAAAGTACTAGAAGCAAGGCAGGGTGGAGGTGGGTGGGGGGAGGCAGGGGCAGATCTCAAAGCAAATTAAAGCAAAAAGGAAAATCTCAGAGCCACTTGGAACTGATTTACAAATCAGTAGTTTGGTCAATTGAGTAAATTGGGTTTGGCCATACAAACAGAAGCAAGCTCACCTAGGAGTGTAAATAGGACACAGGAAATCCAAAGAATTCACCTTCGGAGTAAAGACTGGCTATTGGGCTAGTCCTACCATGACAAGTAGAAACCTATCTTTCATCGATTTGTTTTACTACAGCATCTCGCACCACATGCCATAACAAACTCCAAATGGATCCATTGATCCTAGATAGAAAAGGTCATACATCAAGAAATGAGAAAAACAAAGAAGAAAATGCTTCACAATTATGGGTAAGGGAAGAATTCATAGAAGAGCACAGAAAGAGAACATTTTCAATGACACAAAATTCAAAGGCTGTTATAAACAAAACCAGTACAATCAATAATTGGGAGAAAGAATCAGAAGGGAACTCGTTAACAGTTAAATGGGGGGAAATCTCTGCAGCCTCATTCTCTAATAAAGGGCCAGTATTCAAAATGTCTGAGTAACTGGCTCAAATATATCAGAATGACCACTCAAAAATAAAGAGATGATCAAAGGGTAGAAATAGGCGGCTCCCAAATAAAGGAATCCAAGCAATCAACAGGCATTTTGGTTTGGTTTGTTTTTTTTTTTAATGGTTCAGATCACTAATAGAATGGAAAGAACTTGGAGGTTTGGATTCACACCCATCAGACTGGCAAAGATTAAAAAAATGGGGATAATGCAAGTTGTTTGAGGGTCTATAGGAGCACCAGAATATGGGTACATTGTTAGGGAACCTGTGAACTGGTCCAACAATCAGGGAAAGTAATTTGTATCTCTATCCCTAAAGTCACCAAACTCTGTCTGCCCTTTGACCAACAATATGATTCCTAGGCCTGTTCTTGAGAATAATCAAAGAAAGATTAAGAGGGAAAAGAACACTATGTATAAGTCTTTTAGTAGTACTTTTTATTGCATTGAATAAATGGAAACAAAGGAGGTGCCCCTCAACTGGGGAACAACTGAACAAATGAAGGTATGTGAGCATAATGGAAGATGATTGTTCTATAAGGCATGAAGAAAGGGACAAAACCCAGGAAGACTTGTATTGACTGATACAAGGGGGTAAGAATGATTTAATAACCTTATAAAGAAAAGAAAACAACTTTGAAAGACTTAGTAATTCTGATCAAGGCAACAACCAACCACAACTCCAGAGGACCAGTGAGCGAGCTTGCTACCCATGTCCTGACGAAGGGTAGATGGACGCCAGCAGCAGAATAGGACATGCACTTGGGACATGGCAAATGTGTAGATTTGTTTTGATTGTGCTGCTATCACAAGCATTGTGTGTCTTCTTTTGCACTGGCTTGGGGGTTCCAGGGAAGGAAAGCTAGCCATAGCATAGCTCCCCTCCAAAAAAAAATTAGGTCATTACAGGGTCATTACACCACTTCTTAATATCAGAAAAGTGATGAAAGTTTAGAAAGAAAGAAATAAGGATTATTGAAAGCAACAAAATGAATGCTTTATATTCTTTTTAAAAAAGGAAGCGAGCTACTGTAACAAGCATTTGTGTTTTCACATGTAATCCTCTTTTTTGGTCTATTTTGCATATATTTTTTTCTTGTTTGTGTGTTCACTAAATTCAGAGGGGAGGGCTGACTGGGGAACAGGGCAACCAGAATATACGCCATCTTGGAGTGGGGGGGAGGGTAGAAATGGGGAGAAAATTTGTAATTCAAACTCTTGTGAAAATCAATGCTGAAAACTAAATATATTAAATAAATTTGAAAAATAAAATATAAAAAAATTCCGAGTAATAGTGTCTAACATGGCTCCCCCGTGCCTATGTCATAAAGCCTTGTGCCGTAGGCTGTTGGGAGTCCACACAGCTCAGGTGATAATTCCCAGAAGGAATCTGCCCTGATACCCTCCCCCCCCCCACACACACACACACTCAAAGGCTAAGGAAATGCTCATCTGGAAAGGTCAGTAGGGATCAAACCTCTTCATTTTACAGATGTGAGAGGAATCGGAAGCCCTGACGATTGAAGTGACTTAGGTGAGACACACAGCTGGTAAGCCGCAGAGCCAAGACATGACACTGTGTCCTTACCATTCAGTAATCTGCATTTAATTGAGTTGAAAGAACAATTATTATGTTATAGCTGCTTGTGGCCTTGCCTCCAGGTAGGCTGAAAATCGTGTCAAAGCTTTGTGTCACAGAACATGGTACAGGACCCTGCACGTAGCAAGAATTCTTAAGTTTCTCATTAAATAAATGAGAGACTTAGTAATGTCTAAGCTTCTCTGCTTGGCATTCAAGGCCACCGATGGTGCCTTCGTACCTTTCTAAACTCACCTCTCACTTCTTGTTGACTTGTTCTCTTTTCTTCTGTAATGCTAGTGTATGCACTGATTGTTTCCACCATTATGCTATGGCTCATGTGGCCCATGTTCCTTCCCCACCTAAAATGCTCCTGGCCACTATTGGCCAAGTAGCCCATTGAGACACAGCAGATCATTCAAGGCCCAGTTCAGGTCCCGTGAACTCCATAAAGCCCTCCTCCAGCACACTGTCTCACAGTTATCTTGTCAAGTCCCATGGATTCACAGATCATCTCTGTGCAGATGACTCAGAGATTTATATATCCAGCCCCACATTCTCCTTGAGCCTCATCTTGGATCCCCAATGATCTATTTTAGTTTTTGCTGTAGTTTAATCATTTTCAGTCATGTCTGATTTTTCGTGACCCTATTTCAGGTTTTCTTGGCAGAGATATTAGAGGGGTTTGCTGTTTTCTTCTCTAGCTCATTTTATTTTATTTTATTGCTTTTTATATAGTGGGGGGAAGGCAGGGCAATTGGGGTTAAGAAACGTGCCCAAGGTCACACAGCTAGTAAGTGTGTCAAGTGTCTGAGGCCAGATTTGAACTCAGGTTCCACTGACTCCAGGGCCAGTGCTCCACTCACTGTACCACCTAGCTGCCTCTCTAGCTCATTTTAAAGATGAAAAAATGGAGGCAAACAGGGTTAAATGACTTGCCCAGCATCTGTTACACATTGCAAACTGAATGTCCCAGAGACGTTTTGAGCTCAACATGCCCAAAACAAAACTTATTACCTTCTCCCCAAAATTCTCCCTTCTTTTAAACTTTCCTGTTACAGTCAAGGATGCCACCATCCTGCCATTCCCCCAGGCTTACAGTCTCTGAAATCTAACCCCACATAATCAACATATTATCAAATCTTGTAACTTTGTCTACACCAGAATTCTCAAACGTGAAGCCCATAATACTCCCTAGTTCCTAAACAGACTAAAATGTAATTGAGAAATATCCAATAGAATACATAAAAATACAATAGAACATAAAGAATGTTAATATGTGGTTTTCTAAGTCAATATGTGGCCCACAGAGATCCTTATGTGTGTTTTAGTGGCCCCGGTTTCTACCTGAGTTTCACACGACTTCTGGAGAGTGCTGGGTCAAAAGTCAAGAAGATCTGAGTTCAAATCAAGCCTCAGACACTTACCAGCTGTGTGTTTCTAGCAAGTCACTTAACTTCCACTTGCCTCAATTTCCTCAACTGTAAAATGAAGATAATAGCAGTATTTGCCTCCCAAGGTTGTTGTGAGGGTTTGAGGAGCTAGCATTTGTGAGGCACTTAGCACAGGATCAGGCGCACAGTGGGTGCTATGTGGACGGTTAGTCTCTTCCCCTTTCTTCTTCCCCTTTCTTGGGTATTCTCTCCTCACATAGTCACAAGCTTGCTTCAGGCCTCTGTCTTCTTCCATAGCAATGGCCTTCTCATCACTTGCCTTGTCATCAAGGCTCCCCCAACCATGAGCCATCTTCTGCTCACCTCCGAATGTGATTTTCCGACCATGTCATCCCCTACTCAGTAAGTTCCAGTGGCTCCCTATGACACCTAAGATAAAATAAAACCCTCTTTTTGACATTTAATGCTCTTCCCATCCAGGTTCCTTTCTCCTGCCGGTCCTCACACATTGTCCTTTACCACAAACTCTTCCTCCACATCTTGCTGCTCCCTCCCTGCCCCTGCCTCTCAGGTTCCCTTTGAGACATACCTCTGTATGAAGCTTCTCCTAGTGCCCCCAAATGCGAGTGCCTCCCTCCCCAAACTATCTTGCATTCATTTTCCATATATCATGTGTCTAATTATTGGTTCACAGTCTCACATGATCATGGATTTATATCTGATGTAAGTTCAATGAGGCCATCTTGGAATGCCCCCAGTCCAGCGCAGTACCTGTCATCCAGAAGACATTCAGCCAACATCTGTGAGTCACTTGATCCCTCTCTTCCTCCACCTTACACTTTCTCCCTCCCTTGCTGCCCATGGCCCATAGCCAGCAGAGACTGATTTCCTCCATCTTGGGCATCTGCAAACAAAGGTTGAAAGAACCTTCGTCAGGGGATTTTTGTTCTGAAACAGGCTTGACTAGATTTCCCTGAGGTTCTTTTCACCTAGGAGATCCTGTGATTGCCAGACAATCCAGTGCTTAATTGCACAGTGCATTTGAGTTGGTGGCAATTTATTGATTGAGTGTATATGGAGTGCCTCACATATGGAAAATGTTCCCTTCAGTGCTGTAGGAGACAGAGAGCTCAGGTAGGCATGCATGGTCCCTGCCCTGGGAGCTCACAACCTAGGAGGGAATTTGGGAGACAAACCCAGATAAGTATGAAACAGGAAGGAAAGGAAGAGGGATGAGACAAGGAGAACAAGTTTATTCCTTAAGCATCAGGATTGTCTCTCTCTCTCTTTCTGTCTCTGTCTCTGTCTGTGTCTGTGTCTGTGTGTCTCTGTCTCTCTCTGTCTCTCTTTCTGTCTCTCTGTCTTGTCTCTCTGTCTCTCTCTCTCTGTCTCTGTCTCTCTCTGTCTCTGTCTCTCTCTCTCTGTGTCTCTCTGTCTCTGTCTCTCTCTCTGTCTCTGTCTCTGTCTCTCTCTGTCTCTCTCTCTCTCTCTCTCTCTCTGTCTCTCTCTCTCTCCCTCCCTCCCTCTTCTTCTCCTTTTTCTCCTCTTCATTGGAGAAATGAACATCTTTTGAAATCATCCAGCCCTTTTGTCATTCAATTCCACCCCCAACCCCAAGCTGTGACTAGTGAGCAGACATTGGGAATTCATCTGTGGGTGCCAATGTATCAAGGTGCAAAAGGTCCCCCACAAGCCACTACTTTAATGAATTACCCCTGCTGAGCAATTTTTCTCTTAATTACTTCCTGTATCATTTCTCCATTACCAATAAGACATTATTAGAGGGCCATCAGTACTGCTTGCCTTAATTTCTTTCAGCTCTCTCAGGGTGCCACATGTACTGGCCATGGCTTCATTTCTGATATCTCTCCAGAGGCACAAATAATAATGAAAACTCCTCCTTCTTTGGCATTTGGGGTTCAAAAACTCCTATCCTCACAATACTGCCATGAGGCAAGCGGTTTAAGCATGTTACACAAGAGATATCTGAGTCTCAAGATGACTTGGGTCTATCCTGACAGCCATTCTGGGGTTCTTCTCATAGTCACTTCATGCTGCTTTTCCACTGCCAAGTTGGTCTTTAGGGAGCAGACTTATTGATGACAAGGGCAATTCTGTTGTACTGGTATTCAAGATCTATGGGATAGAACCCTGGACCCGGAGCCAGAAAACCTCGATCCAAATCCTGGTTCTGCTACTTGGATTAGTCATGTCATTTCTGTGAAGCTCTGATTCCTCAACTAGGAAATAAGGTGCTTGGACAAGCTGGCCTTGAAGGCTTGTTCAGCACTAGCTTTGTGATCTAGTGATTAAGAAAGGGCCCTCCCATTGGGGTATCAAGACATGTTTCTTTGGAAGCTCTGCTCCTCATCACCTCTACACTACTTTTTTTTTCTTTTTGAAATTCCCCACTCTGGGCTGGCTTTACAACTTCTATTACAATATACTTTATGGTCAACAGTGAAACTTGACTGCAACATATGGTCCTTTTACATTTTCGTACATAAAGCATATTTTCCCAGGGCTGAGTCAGTAGCTCATCATGCAATATTAAACCCACACCATATTTCCTCCTGTAAGACATTAAAGAAAATCTCCATTCCTTTGAAAATATTGTGAAGAACTTTGGCTTGGTGAGCGTGAGCAGCTTCGGCATGTATGAGCATCTCTCGCAGTGAGGGCCGGCTTCGTGACTGGGGATGCCACGTCTGGGTCCCTAGAGAGGAACCTGCCCTGACAAAGGGCTGGAGGAGGCAGCTTGAATATTGGTGCACGACGATAGTTTCCAATGTGGAAAGAATATTTTCTAGGTGGGGAAATAGAGGCCTCCAGGGCCTGTATTAGATGGAAACTGCTTTCTGCTTCACCTTTGGGCAATGAGATGCCACATCGGAAATTCTGCACGACTATTTATAATCAACAAGAGATTCCCTGCTGTCTGGGAAGAAATTGAAACAATATCACCAAGCTATGGCAGCCCTTCTTGGATTAACATTTTGGGCCTCAACAAATCCCTGCAAACTCAGCGACAGGGCTATCAGCCACCCTGACTGCTGTGTCCCAAGTCTAAAGACAGCAGACTTAGTTTGAAATGGAATTTGACATTCTGCATTAAATCTGACACTGTGTGATGAGACCAACAGGGGATACTGTAGGTTGGCTCCTTTCCCAAGTTATGTGAGCTCAGCTGCTGAGCCCTGGGAATCCCAGAGCCATGAGCAGCCAAGCCCACTGCTAAGGACAGTACCCCAGAACTCCTGGCTATTAGTTATCATCGTTAGGGTTTGTCATTATGATTTCCTGCTGAGGCTCTAATTACTGCTCCAATAGAATCTCATTAAATCAAATCCACAGATTTAGATTGGACTGCACTAGTGTTGACTTCTGCTCCATATTCATTCAACTTCCATTCTTTAAGGATCCATGAATTCATCAGGACCAACATTCATCCAAGCTCATTGATACCATTGGAGAAGGTATTTATGAATTGCTGTGGCTGAAAAACTGGGCACTCTTGGCCAATCCTTGGAATCCTGACCCCCTACTTATCACTGGAACCCACACTCTGAAAGGTCAGCATATTGTCAGACTTTGAACTCCCATTCCATAGCCTTTAATGATCCAGGGCTACTTACATCTAAGCATGGGAAACTGGAGAAGGACATTCTTTAGGTTTTTAAAAGATCAGTGTCAAGTACTACACTTGGGTTAAAAATATCAGCTGCTTGAGTATAGAGTGGGTAAAAGACACCACTACAAAACAGCATATGTGAAAGCCATTTTGAGGTTGTAGTGGACTGAAATCACAAGCAGAGTCTTTACGCCCATTTGTCTGGTGTTTAATATTGTGGCTTCCTTTTATTTATGGGTTGGAATAGATGGTTCCATTGAGGTTCCTTCCAACTCTCAGTTCTGTGATCCTATAGTTCTAGATAAACCCATAGTGTGAGAAGACAGCCAAAGAAGTTATTGTCATCTGTGGCTTTCTGATAGAGGCAGAGTGTAGAGGATGAAGGAGGCAATGGTCCTTCTGTCCTCTGCCCTACCTGAACACATCGGCAGCATCATCGGCAGTTCTGAAAACCACAAATTAGCAAGGGAACTGATGAACTGGTACTCCTTCAGAGAAGGGGAAAGGACTGGGTGCCTGGGCACATGAAGGGAATGGGGGTGGGAATCTTGGGAAAAGGAAGACCTGAGGTCAGAAAAAAAGCATTTTCTTGAACAACTAGAAAAGGGATTATATTTTATTCTACTTGGCCCCTAAGGGCAGACCTAGCACTGATCTTTTTTATTTTATTTTATTTTTAATTTATACAATAAAACAAGCATTTCCATAACATAGTACAATGAAAAAAGATGATTGTACATGAAACTGCAAATCTACTATTTATAACTTGGTATTTCTTTCAAATGTAGAACAAAATTATCATGTAAATCACTTTTTTTTCTTTTTTTCTTCCCTCCTCCCCCTCCCCCTAGAGATGGTTACCATTTGAAAAAATAGATATATTTGTGTGTGTGTGTGTGTGTGTGTGTTATATACGTGTATGTATATATGTGTGTATGTATGTATGTAGGTAAAATTATTCTATGCATACTTCTATTTGTCAGTTCTTTCTCTGGATGGAGGTAACATCTTTCTTCATACATCCATTACAGTAAATTTGGGTATTTATAATACATAAAAAATGTGTTTGCTCAAAGTCATTCTTAAAACAATATTGCTGTTACTGTATACAGTGTTCTCTTGGTTCTGCTTGTCTCACTCTTTATTTTTTCACCCAGCGCTAATTCTTGATAATTGCGGGGAAATAGCTTTCCATTCCATATTGGATACATATTAACAATTAGAACTATCTGAATCTATGATGGCTTAATAGGAAGAAAAGGAAGAAGGAAGGAAGGAAGTAGGGAGGGAGGGAGGGAGGGAGGGAGGAAGGAGAGAGGGAGGGAGGGAGGGAGGGAGGAAGGAAGGAAGGAAGGAAGGAAGGGAGGAAGGAAGGGAGGAAGGAAGGAAGAAAGAAAGGAAGGAAGAAAGGAAGGAAGGGAGGGAGGGAGGAAGGAAGGAAGGAAGGAAGGAAGGAAGGGAGGAAGGGAGGAAGGGAGGAAGGGAGGAAGGGAGGAAGGAAGGAAGGAAGGAAGGAAGGAAGGAAGGAAGGAAGGAGAGAGGGAGGGAGGGAGGGAGGGAGGAAGGAAGGAAGGAAGGAAGGAAGGAAGGAAGGAAGGAAGGAAGGAAGGAGAGAGGGAGGGAGGGAGGGAGGGAGGAAGGAAGGAAGGAAGGAAGGAAGGAAGGGAGGAAGGAAGAGGGAAGGAAGGGAGGAAGGAAAGAGGTAAGGAAGGGAGAGAGGGAAGGAAGGAAAGGGAGGGAAGGGAGGGAGGGAGGGAGGAAGGAAGGAAGGAAGGAAGGGAGGAAGGGAGGAAGGGAGGAAGGGAGGAAGGGAGGAAGGGAGGAAGGGAGGAAGGAAGGAAGGAAGGAAGGGAGGGAGGGAGGAAGGGAGGAAGGGAGGAAGGGAGGAAGGAAGGAAGGAAGGAAGGAAGGAAGGAAAGGAAGGAAGGAAGGAAGGAAGGAAGGAAAAAAGAAAGGAAGGAAGGGAGGAAGGGAGGAAGGGAGGAAGGGAGGAAGGGAGGAAGGGAGGAAGGAAGGAAGGAAGGAAGGAAGGAAGGAAGGAAGGAAGGAAGGAAAAAAGAAAGGAAGGAAGGGAGGAAGGGAGGAAGGGAGGAAGGGAGGAAGGGAGGAAGGGAGGAGGGAGGAAGGGAGGAAGGAAGGAAGGAAGGAAGGAAGGAAGGAAGGAAGGAAAAAAGAAAGGAAGGACGGGAGGAAGGGAGGAAGGGAGGAAGGGAGGAAGGGAGGAAGGAAGGAAGGAAGGAAGGAAGGAAGGAAGGAAGGAAGGAAGGAAAAAAGAAAGGAAGGAAGGGAGGAAGGGAGGAAGGGAGGAAGGAAGGAAGGAAGGAAGGAAGGAAAAAAGAAAGGAAGGAAGGAAGGAAGGAAAAAAGAAAGGAAGGAAGAAAGAAGAAGGGAGGGAGGGAGGAAAGAAAAGAGGGAGGAAGGAAGGAAGGAAGGAAGGGAGGAAGGGAGGAAGGAAGGGAGGAAGGGAGGAAGGGAGGAAGGGAGGAAGGTAGGAAGGGAGTCAGGGAGGAAGGGAGGAAGGAAGGTAGGAAGGAAGGAAGTAAAAATTAAAGGAAGGTAGGAAGGAAGGAAAAAAGAAAGGAAGGAAAATGAAAGGAAGGAAGGGAGGGAGGGAGGAAGAAAAGAGGGAGGAAGGAAGGAAGGAAAAGTGAAGGAGGCGGGAAAGATGAAGGAAGGACAAGAGGGAGGGAGTGGAAGGAAGTATTTCTTAGTGCCAACTATGTACTAGCCACCCATGCTAAGAACTCTTTAAATACCTCATTTCATTGAATCCTCATAACAACCCTGGATGGTAGGAATAGTTTTTACCCCCATTTTCCAGTTGATGGAATTAAGGAAGAAAACAATGAAGTGATTTGCCTAGAGTCACATATCTAGTGTCTGAGGTCAGACCTGAACACAGAGCTTCCAGACTCCAGGCCCAGTGCTCTATCCACTGCACCACCTAGGGGCCCCAGTGAGTGGTGAGTTATCTCCCACTGGACTTCTTTAAGTGAAGGTTGGATAACCATTTGTGGACAGTATGGGGAAAGGGATGTGTGTGTGTGTGTGTACACATGTATACATAAATATGTATTTCTGTGTATACGTGTACACACATATATGTAAGTATAGATATGATATGGATAAATAGATGTGTGTACATAAATATATATATATATACACACACACATATATAGATATAGACACACATTTGTCATTTGTAAGGACAGACAGGGAGCTGTGGGGGGGGGGGTTAACTAGGGACATTGACTATAAAGTCTCTCCATTTGTTTCCAACTGAAATAGTATGTTCCACTGACTTCAGAAAACACCCTGCCCCAGCCCTATGTAACCTTTTTTGTATGGATATGATGTGCTGAAGCATAATTCACAAACACTCCTCCCATGGCCACAATAACGGTCCTGACAAAACTATCTGATGACAATCTTAAAACACATTAATGTTTACAAAGTTTTTTCTGCTCAGCATCTCCTTTAATTGGACCCATTTTCCCCTAACTGATCACAAACTCCTTGAGGGGAAGGGCTGTTTCACTTTTGTCTTTGCACATAATGGATTCTTCTGATTGAGTAATCCTGTGTTTAAAACAATCCTGTGAGGCAGGTATTACTGGCATTAAGATTGTCATTCTACCAGTGATGAACCTGAGACCAAGACAGATGAAGTGAGCTTCCCTGTCATCCATCTGGTAAGTGCTGGATTCATCTTTGGAAGGTTGCTTGAGGTGAGCATTTTATGAGCCTTACAGTGGGCTACAAGAATTAGTTACTCATTCACCGGTGTTGAGGCTAAAGTCAGGAAGTTATATTGTAATCTTACCTGTGCTCTTTTGCTGCATTTTTGGAAGGACCTTTGGGGCTATTAATGCAACTCCCTCATTTTAGAAATGAAAAACTTGGGGACCAGACAACTTGAGTGACTTAACTTAAGCCAAGCTTGTAAATGGCAGACATGCAGAGGAAGGACCCAATCCAATTGGTCTGGCCACAAATCCAACACACCTGCCAAGGTGCCAGGCTCCCTCATTTACTAGTCCTATGACCATGGGCGTGTCACAGTCTCAAAGACTTTGGTTCAAGTTGCTCATCCTTTGTTGTTCAGGCCTTTCGCTCATGTCTGACTCTCCATGACCCCTTTGGGGTTTTCTTGGCAGACATACTGGAGTACTTTGCCATTTCCTTCTCCAGCTCATTTTACAGATGAGGAAACTTAGGCAGGCAGGGTGAAGTGACTTGCCCAGGGTCACACAGCTAGTAAGTGTCAGAGGTCAGATCTGAACTCAGGTCCTTCTGATTCCAGGGCTGGCATTCTATCCACTGTGCTGCCTACCTGCCTGGTACTCCTCTTTTAGCTTGACTCACTTAACCAACCATAGGGTTTGGAGGAAAGCACATTGTAAACCTCAAAGCTCTGAAAAGATGTGAAATGATGTTATTATTAGACTAGGACCCTTAAAGTTCTGTGGCCATGAAAGGCAAGGATCTCTAGCCTGAGAAGAATGCCAGAGGATGCATCCCAATGAGAGCCAAACAGGAAGTCCCTCTTCCATCAGAGGTCTTCCAGCAATTGACTGAAGATCTTCCCGCTTCAAGTCATGTAGGCTTCTTGAGGACAGAGGCCACCTTTTGGCTTATAGTTGTATTCCCAGCATTCAGCCCAGTACCTGGCTCATATTAGGCAATTAATACATATGTGTTGACTTAAATTACAGGTGAAGCTCCTGATTCCTTTTAATATAATTCTGTGCATGTGCATTGTGATAATTTCTTCTTCTTCTTCTTATATGAGTAGGGATAAGCTCCCTATCTCATACCCAGTGAGATTGCTCCCCTTTTAGGAAAAGTCCTGGACTTGGGTCAGAAAATAAAATGGCCCCAGGACTGGAAAGTGGGTGTTTGGTGAGTCAGTGAGGGTGAGGAAATGACAGGCTAATTCCCCTAATTATTTACTAGGATTCCCCTGGTCTCAGCCTGTCCACAAATCACATAACTGGATAGAGACTCTGAAGGGACAGATGACTCATGCCCTGTAAATCCCAGCAGCAGCAGGAGACAGCAGAGTGAGCCTGGAAAAACCTTGAACTACAGTTTGGTACAAATTTAAAGTACAGCAATCAATCAACAAGCATTTATTAAGTGTCTGCTATATGATAAAACCATGCTGAGTGCTAGGTATACAGACGCGAAGAGCGAAACAATATCTCCCCTCAGCGAGCTGATTTCTGATGGGTAATAATATGAAATGAGTGTCACAATGGCCTGGAAGCTCACAAGTGCTGTGAGCCTCCTCCTCCTCTTCTTCCTCCTTCTGCTTTCTTCTTCTTCATCTTCATCATCATCATGATAATCTTATTCTTCTCATTCTTCTTCTTCTCCCTCTTCTTCTTCTCCTTCTTCTTCTTCTTCTTCTTCTTCTTCTTCTTCTTCTTCTTCTTCTTCTTCTTCTTCTTCTTCTTCTTCTTCTTCTTCTTCTTCTCTTTCTCAATTTCCCAAGAAGGCCTCAAAAAACTTTGTATTTGATCCTAATCTGGCAGTCAGTAAAGATTTTTGAACAAAGTAGTAGCTTGCTAAGACCTGGGTACTGTCCAACACCAGAAGCTGCAAGTCCCAGGACTCCTGGACTTTCTTCAAGTGCACACAATAGGGTTGATCCTTGATTGGACAATAGCTTCACCTGTCTGACTTATCATTTGCCTTCCTTCTTGGTGCTCATCCCCTTTTCATTTTGAAACTACAATTTATTTGAGAAAGACATTCTAAAAACATATTAGATGTGATCTCTTGGCTCCTCTCTAGAACTGAAGAAGGGGAGGGGAAAAAACGCACTTGAAAGCAAACACACCTGGTAAGCAAGCTGTTATTTCCAAGGCCCCTGGGGCTCTGAGACAGAGGGAGAGCTTAATTAAAGGCAATGGAAAATTTTTCAAGTAAAAAGTTAAGTAGTAATGACTGAATTTCCCCATAAAACTCACCCAGCCTGGCTCTAAGCACAGCCTATATTTATTAATAATAAGAAGAAGCTGAACTTGAATGTCTATAGGTGTTTTAAAATTTGCACAGTAAGTTAACAGTCATCTCATTTGAACCTCACAACAACCTTCTGACACTGGGGTACTACAGACATAACTGGTGCTATTTACCAGATGAAGACAGAGGAACTTACCTAAGTTTACTAAGGCATCATTTGGGCTCAAACTCCTTATTCTACTCCATCCCCCATGCTTCTTTAAGTGGCCCTCCAGTGACCTCCAGTGACTCCAGATCTCCAGGGACATTGGCCAGTAGCCCGCTAATGCTTCCAAGGATGGAGATTTCCATGCCAGAAAAGAGACAATTCTTACAAATACTAAACAGACCCTACCCTCCTCACTGGACTGTCAATGACCTTCTACAGCCAAACAATTCACTTCCAAAAGAATTGTCTGGCAGTGCCTGGCCTCCTTCTTCTTACTCTCATGGATGATGAAGGGATGTTTTTTTTTTTTATCTCTGCACTTAGGGTTAAGCCCATCCAAGCTCTGAGTCCAACTCTTATCTCAGTAAGATGAAAACAGCTTGAAGCACTTCAGAGTTTACAGCCTTCTCTCCTGCTAGTTTATGATCTCCTCTGAGTGCAGAGACAGTATGTTGACCTTGGCATTGCCCTCAGCTCCACAGCTGATGTCTGTTGGATAGGTCTTGACTTAACTATAGAGAAAGAACATTGAACCAAGACCTAATACCACCTTGGCAATTTTCCCTTCTTGAGATCATGGAATTTCAGAGATGGAAGAGTTTACCTAACTTATATCCTTTCTAATAGTCCCAATGAGCAGCCTCAGAGAGTTTCTTGGAGACCCAGTAAGGGAGAAGTTATTGCCTTCCAAGGAAGTGTACTCAATTTCTGGATAGTTCCGATTGTGAAGATTTTTTTCCAGATGTTTTCAAGCTTGTCATTTTTTCAAGTTTAAATAATCCTCTTCCAAACTTCCCACCTTCAATTTCTCCTATTTCTGTCCTCTGAGGCCAATCAAAACAAGTTGAATCGCTCCTAGAGGAGTACTTACCAAATATTTGACTATAGCAATCGTATTCTTTCCTGCAAGATAACCAGTCCTGTTTCTTCAGTGGATCCTTATGTAGCAAACTTTCTAGTGCCCAGATCTTCCTTGACACCCTTTTCAAAACATACTTCAATTCATCATTAGCCTTCCTAAAATGTAGCATTCTTTCTGCCCATAGGGATCACCATTCCACATCACGTCTTTCATCAAAATACTTCCCCGACTTGTCCCTCTGCAAGATACATTGTCAGGCTGATTCTCCTATCCTAGGAGCCCATCTTCCTTTGAAACCACTTTGGGAAGGAGCCATACTTATTTTTTAAATTAATTGGTTTATTTAACATATTTAGTTTTCTGCATTGATTTTCACAAGAGTTTGAATTACAAATTTTCTCCCCATTTCTACCCTCCCCTTCATTCCAAGATGGCATATATTCTGGTTGCCCTGTTCCCCAGTTAGCCCTCCCTTCAGTCACCCCACTCCCCCCCATCCCCTTTTTCCTTCCTTTCTCATAGGGCAAGATAAATTTCTATGCCCCATTGCCTGTGTATCTTATTTCCTAGTTGCATGCAAAAACTCTTTTTTTTTGTTATTAAAACTTTGAGTTCCAAATTCTCTCCCCTCTTCCCTTCCCACCCACCCTCCCCAAAAAGTCAAGCAATTCAACATAGGCCACATATGTATCATTATGTATAACCCTTACACAATACTCATGTTGTGAAAGACTAACTATATTTTGCTCCTTCCCAACCCATTCCCCTTTATTGAATTTTCTCCCTTGACCCTGTCCCCTTTCCAAAGTGCTTGTTTTTTATTACCTCCACCCCCATCTGCCCTCCCCTCCATCATCCCCCACCTTTTTTATCTTCCTCCCTCTTCTTTCCTGTGGGGTAAGATACCCAATTGAGTATGTATGGTATTCCCTCCTCAGGTCAAATCTGATGAGAGCAAGATTCACTCATTCCCCCCTCACCTGTCCTCTCCTCTCCTCCCACAGAACTACTTCCTCTTGCCACCTTTATGCAAGATAATCCACCCCATTCTATCTCTCCCTATCTCCCTCTCTCAATATATTCCTCTCTCATCCATTAATTTGATTTTATTTCTTTTAGATATCTTCCCTTCATCTTCAACTCACCCTGTGTCCGCTCTCTCTCTCTTTATATATATACACATACATATATACATACATACACATTCACTTATATACATAAACATATATATATACACACACACATATATATACATATACATATATATATATATGCATATTCCCTTCAGCTACCCTAATACTGAAGTCTCATGAATCGTACATGTCATCTTTCCATGTAGGAATGTAAACAAAACAGTTCAACTTTAGTAAGTCCCTTATGGTTTCTCTTTCTTGTTTACCTTTTCATGCTTCTCTTCATTCTTGTGTTTGAAAGTCAAATTTTCTATTCAGCTCTGGTCTTTTCACTAAGAAAGCTTGAAAGTCCTCTATTTTATTGAAAATAAATATTTTGCCTTGGAGCATGATACTCAGTTTTGCTGGGTAGGTGATTCTAGGTTTTAATCCTAGCTCCATTGACCTCCAGAATATCATGTCCCAAGCCCTTCAATCTCTTAATGTAGAAGCTGCCAGATCCTGGGTTATTCTGATTGAGTTTCCACAATACTCAAATTGTTTCTTTCTGGCTGCTTGCAGTGTGTTCTCCTTGATCTGGGAGCTCTGCAATTTGGTGACAATATTCCTAGGAGATTTCTTTTTGGGATCTATTTGAGGAGGCGATCGATGGATTCTTTCAATTTCTATTTTGCCCTGTGGCTCTAGAATATCAGAGCAGTTCTCCTTGATAATTTCTTGAAAGATGATATCTAGGCTCTTTTTTTGATCATAGCTTTCAGGTAGTCCAATAATTTTTAAATTATCTCTCCTGGATCTATTTTCCAGGTCAGTGGTTTTTCCAATGAGATATTTCACATTGTCTTCTATTTTTTCATTCCTTTGGTTCTGTTTTATAATATCTTGATTTCTCATAAAGTCACTAGCTTCCACTTGCTGCAATCTAATTTTTAAGGTAGTATTTTCTTCAGTGGTCCATTGGACCTCCTTTTCCATTTAGCTAATTCTGTCTTTCAAGGCATTCTTCTCCTCATTGGCTTTTTGGAGCTCTTTTGCCATGTGAGTTAGTCTATTTTTTAAGGTGTTGTTTTCTTCAGTGTATTTTTCAGTATTTTTTGGGTCTCCTTTAGCAAGTCATTGACTTGTTTTTCATGGTCTTCTTGCATCCTTCTCATTTCTCTTCCCAATTTTTCCTCTACTTCTCTAACTTGCTTTTCCAACTCCTTTTTGAGCTCTTCCATGGCCTGGGACCAGTTCATGTTTTTCTTGGAGGCTTTTGGTGCAGGCTCTTTCACTTTGTTGACTTCTTTAGGCTGTATGTTTTGGTCTTCTTTGTCACCAAAGAAAGAATGCAAAGTCTGAGACTGAATCTGGGTGAGTTTTCACTGTCTGGCCATATTCCCTACCAACTAACTTGATCCTTGAGTTTTTCAGCGGGGTATGACTGCTTGTAGACTAAAGAGTTCTATGTTCCATGTTTGGGGGGGATGAGCCAGCTCTGCCACACCAGCACTCCTCCTTCTCTAAGAACCCCCAACCCAGACTGGGCTTAGATCTTCAGCAGGCTGTGCACTCCTGCTCTGATCTGCCACTTAATTCCTCCCACCAGGTGGGACTGGGGCCAGAAGCAACTGCAGTTGTAGCTGCCCCGGGGGCGGTGGCGGAACCTCGAAATCCTTCCACTCCCCCAGCTTTTCCCACTGGCCTTCTCTGCTGTCTTTGGTGTTAGTGGGTTGAGAGGTCTGGTAACTGCTGCAGCTCACTGATTCAGGGCGCTAGGGCCCGCTCCACTCAGCTCCTGGTCTGGTTGGTCCGAGCCACTCACTCTGGGCTCTGCTCTGCTCCGCTCCCAGCTCCCAGCTCCGTGTGGGATAGACCTCACCCAGAGACCGTCCAGGCTGTCCTGGGCTGGAGCCCTGCTTCCCTCTGCTGTTTTGTGGGTTCTGCAGTTCTAGAATTGGTTCAGAGCCATTTTTTATAGGTTTTTGGAGGGACTCAGCAGGGAGCTCACGCTAGTCCCTGCTTTCCAGCTGCCATCTTGGCTCCACCCACCAGGAGCCATACTTTAATGCTCCAATAAGAGGGAGGTGTGGTTTGGTGGAAGGAGTGCTGGATTTTGAGTCAGAAACCTTGAATTCAACTATTGTTTCTGTCATGTATTACCCATAGTTTATTCTTTTTAATTAGCATAGGTCTAGAGAATCAACAAAACAATAAATTAAACTTTGATTTGTATTGTTTGCCCATTTGTGAGGTGTAAATGATCACACTGAAAATATAACAACTAGCTCTCACTGGTTGATGCAAACTAGCTCCAGGACAGCTCTGGATCCCATCCTCTTGACCCTCCTGAAGTCCCTTTAAGTGGAGAGCCCCTTTCAGGAGTTTACTCATTGTTACTCATCATATCTGGCTCATGTTGCCATGATGGACAGCTCCCTCTGAGCTCAAAGCAGACCAGTTGTAAATCTTGCCCAGGCGAGAAGTTCAGTGGTCTCTGACAAGTTCAGTCCCACCACTGATCAGTGCAGGAGGTCACCACATGGATGACAACTTTAGCCTTACTGCAGCTCACAACAACTGAACTCAAGTGATCCCCCCACCTCTGTCTCCCCGGCATCAAGGAGTACAGGCATATGCCACCGCACCTGGCCCAAAAATGTGAGGAATACGAGGAAGAATAGGCAGCTAAATGGTGCAACAGATAAAGCACTGGGCTTGCAATCAGACAGACTCATCTTCATGAATTCAAATCTGGCTTCAAGCACTTACTAGATGGCCCTGGGCAATAACTGTTTGCCTCAGTTCCTCATATGTAAAATGGGGACACAGTGAAGAAGGAAACAGCAATCCACTGTAGTTTCTCTTCCAAGAAACATCCCCCCAAAGGGGTCACAAAGTATAAGACATAACTGAAACAACTAAACAACCAGGAAGAATTGAGATAATATCTATTGAAAATAAAGCAAAGATGCATTTTTTAAATTTATGGAATAAAACAAGCATTTCCATAACACAGCATAAGAAAACAGGTGATTGCACATGAAACTACAAATCTACTACACACAAGTTGCTATTCCTTTAAAATATATAACAAAATTATCATGTATTTTTTTCTTCCTCCCACCCCAGAGATGGTCACCATTAGATACAAATAGGTATATGTGTGTGTGTGTGTGTGTGTGTGTGTGTGTGTGTGTGTGTAGGTATAGACATAGACATATGTCTATAGACATATATATATGTAAAATTATTCTATAAATACTTCTTTTGAAAAGATCATCCTAGTGTTATCATAGCTTTAAAGCTACAAAGGTCTCTAGAGGCTGTTAGATCCAGCCCCCTCAATTGACAGATAGAGAATCTGAGGCTGAGAGAGGTTAAGTGACTTGCCCTCAATCACACAGCAATTATGTGTCTAAGACAGAATTTGAACACAGGCCTTTATGACTCCAAACCCAGCATGCTAACCACTGCAATACCTAGCTGCCTAAGGGAACATGGGGTTATAGATTCAGGGATGGAAGGTACCTTAAAGGTCATCCAATTCAACCACTCCTCTTGGCAGGTGAGGAAACCAAGGCCCAGGAGGTTGGAATCATTTGCCCAAGGTCACATAGATAGCAAGTGTCCAAGATTGCAAGTTCGGAGGTCTTCTGACATCAGAATTAGTACATGCAGTTTGGAGAATCAAGGAAAGCATCCTGGAGGAAGAGACATTTCATTTGGCCTTGATGGATAAGAATATTCAACAAACAAACCAAAAGCAATGGGAGGACTCTTTCTTTCCACCAGGATGGGCTACATCTACTAAAAAAAGTCAGCTGTACAAAAGAATAAGGCAAGCTGGAAGAATAGCGAGCAGTTCAGTTTGGAAAAGGAGAGATAAGGAAAGGCAGGTAAGTGAAAGGTAGATTGTGGCAGGCTTTGAATGCCAGTCTTGGAACTCTGGGCTTTATCCAGAGGATAGATAATAAGAGAGGTCAAAGCTCTTGGAACACGAGATAAGAGGGATGAATCCAAAAGATTAGTCTGAAAGTGTGTGGTATCTGGATGAGAGAAGGAAAGGGTGGAGGCAGGAAAACCAATAAGTAGGCTGCCTCAGTAGCTCTGGCAAGAGGTGTGAGGGATTGAATTAGGTGAGGGCTTGAACTAGGGGCCATGTCGAGGGAGAGAAGAAAGCTGAGGCAGAAGACCTAGGCAATGATGAATCCGCAGAATTACTGAATGTGAAAGGTGAGGGAGAGTGGGGGCAGGGGCACCGAGGCTGGCTCACAGGTAAGTGGCTGTAGTCCTGGGGGTGGAAGTTGCTGGAGATTTCACTTGGGGATAAGTGGGCTGCTATTACATTAATATTAGAACACTGGAGAGGGCAGAATGGTCTGTTAATGATAGTAGGTCACATCACTGTAGCTTATTAAGGTTGATAATGCCATTATAGTCAGCAATGCTGGAATTACTAACCCCATTTTAGAGACAGGAATGCTGAAGCTCAGGGAGAATGACTTAACCAGGGTCACACAGTGATTAGTGTCAGAGAAAGGACTCAAATACTGATATTGTGATTCCAGGATTTCTGTTTTGTTGTTCTTTCCCTGCCTGGAGAATCATGGAGGATAGCAGACTAGACTCTACTTTTTCTCCAAAATTGTTGGCCTTAATATTCTAAAAGCATTGAAATTGGATCAAGGGATTGGGGCCCTGAACATCAGCTACTGGCACAGCTATGCTAAATGCAAATCTACCTCATGAGGGAGAGAGCTCCTCTTCCCAAGGACCAAGGAATCGGCAAGCATTTGTGAAGCACCTACTATGTGTCAGCCCTGGGCTGGGCTAGGTAGTGGGAATACAAAAAGTGAAACAATTATTGCTGTTGAGTACTTTGTATTCCATTGGAATGAAAGCTTAAGCCAGAGTAAAGGGCCCTCATTCAGAGATGCGATGGAGGGGATTCCTACACTGGGCTCCAGGCTGGGCTCCCCAACCCCTCAGGACCCACTGGGCTCTGGAGAGTCTAATTCTCCATGACTAGATTGCAGCACCAGCACCCTTGGCTGTCTCCTCTTCAGAACCTGATGGATGATTAATGCCTTGTTTATCAACACATTAAGGCAGACAGAGTGCATTGTCATTCCAACATGAGCTGGTAATTATTTACCCAAACACAATTTTCAGAGGCTCATCATTAGAAATGGGATGTAAGGAGTGCTGTTTGTCTAACGCCCTGAAGCAGGCCTTCAAGATTTAAAGTTAGTCAGCTGCCATCTATTGTAAGTCCAGGAAGGAGAGTGAGAGGGAAAGGAAAAGAGAAAAGGAGAGGGGGAAGGAGTAACAGGAGGGAAAGAGAGAAGGAGAGAGAGGGAAGGAAGGAGGAAGTGGCGGGGGGGGGGAGAGAGAGAGAGAGAGAGAGAGAGAGAGAGAGAGAGAGAGAGAGAGAGAGAGAGAGAGAGAGAATGCCCATTTGCTGAGCACCTCTGTACAAAGTCCTGAGGCAGATTAGCTAAGTGGGGAGAGGGTTTTTATTTTGTACATATTTATATTTGGACATTTTCTCCCTCAATAGCAAAACTTTTTAAAATTTTATTAGTTGTTTATTTTCACATTATTTTTCTTTTCAAATTTTGAGTTCCAAATCCTCTCCCTCCCTCTCATCCCCTCCCCCACTCACTGAAAAGGCAAGCAATATGATATCAATTATAAATCATGCAAAACCGATTTCTGGATTAGTCATATTAAAAAAAAAACAGGAAAGATGAATAAAGTGAGTAAGCTCTACTTGAATTTGCATTCAGAGTTCATCAGTTGTCTCTCTGGAGGTGGATAGCATTTTTCCACCATGAGTTCTTTGGAGTTGTCTTGGATCACTGCGTTGATCAGAGTAGCTGGGGCTCTCTTGTCGATCATCATTATAACATTGCTGTTACTGTGCACAACAATCTCCTGGTTCTTCTCACTTCACTTTGCATCAGTTCATATAGTTCTTGCCATGTTTTTTGAAAGCCACCTGCCTCATCAATTCTTCATAATAACACTCCATCACAATCATAGCATAACCTTTTTGAGGGCAAAAGTCTGTTTCTTTTTTGTCTTGGTGTCCTCAACCCTGAGCAGTGTTGGGCACACAAGAGGCCTGTATAGAACACACTCCTGACGGCCTTTTTGACTCATTGATGGTCCTAGTTGCCCTCCTCTGGACACACTCCAGTTTTTTTTCTTCCTGGGCTAAGCACAAAGTCCTCCAGAAATAGCCTGACTGTAGATGAGACAGCACCACTGACACCAGGACGTTAGAGCTTAGGCCTTTGTGCAAACAGCCTGGGACATCTTCAGCAATTCAGGCCGCCCTCTCTCATTTATGATCCACATGGAGCTCTTAATTCACTAAACCCACAAACTTGGGTTCACAGAAGCTGCCCTCAAGTCCCTCCTAGAGTTGCCAAATTAACTGTTTATACATAGAACTAAATATTTATACCAATTCTATTTGATCTCAGGTTTATCCCACCTTTCTAGCACACCAAGATATCATTTTTGTAGCCCTGACAGTCATCTCATGTTTTAGCAAGCTCTCCCAGGCTTGTCACCCTCAGATGGGATAAACATGACATCTATTTTTAATAAAAAGCATTTACACAAAAATGTTAGAAAACAAAAGACTCAGGATAAATCACTGAAGTCCTTCAGTGCAGACCTCTAAGTCAGGGCTTCTTAACTTTGGAAGTTTGGGAAAACCTAGGGACCCCTTCTCAGGATCATGAATAAAATAAAACGCTTAGGATTATAAATGTAACCCATTATGCTGAGCATAGTTATTGAAACACGAAAATAAAATAAACACAAGTTGAAGGACTCCAGCATCTAGATAGACCATGTTACTGACACCAATGGTCTTTGCATCCAGTCCAGGAAGCTGTGTATATGGTAAAGACATACCCAAACATTCACATGATCACAGGTGTGTAGCTTTAGCGCCAGAAGAGAACTTAGATGTCGTCCAATCATCTCATTTCGCAAACGAGAAAACTAGGGTTCGTGGACATTAAGCAACATTAAGTCACTCAGTTAGTAAGTGTCTAAGAAGGAATTCAAGCTGAGGTAGACCTTCCTGTCTTCAAGCCCAGCACACGGTGTATATGTGTGTGTGTGTGTGTGTGTGTGTGTGTGCACACACGTGTGTGTGCGTGCGCGCGCGCGCGTGTGTATGTGTCTGTGTGTATATGTCTGTGTGTGCATGTGTATGTGTGTGTGCATGTGTCTGTATCTATATGTGTATGAGTGCCTGCACATGTGGAGAAAGACAGGTGGACCCACTGGGTAGAGAGCCAATCTCAGTATCAGGAAGACTTAGCTCTGACCCACATTGATAGCATGACCCTATGAAAGTCACCAAGCCTCTCAGTCCCTGCAACCACCAAGCTACTTGCTGCTACTGTGGCTGTGTGAGACCAGTAACACAGCACACAGGAGGACTGCTAGCACAGGTTTGTTGATCTGATTTTTGTAAGGAAAGCAATTTTAAGGGGTTTATAATCTCACTTTAATTAAACATGCATAGATCATTCACTTAGTTCAGGGGGAAAAGTCAGCACCCTGAACTTCAGAGCAAATACAAACAGAAATAACAAACAGGAAAAAATATAAACAGAGCAAATAGCACACATCAACAGACAGGTTTCTAGTTGTCTGACCAAAGCCATACATGCATAGTTACCAGAGACAGAGGCACCAACATCTTGGTTTTTTGAAGTGGAGGGGGAGGAGGGAGGGTGTCCAATGGCTACCCAGAGTCTTATCTGTTCAAATCACATGACACACTTCTAGTGAGTGAGCCCCCAAAGCAAAACTTCTCCCCACACAGTCTGAGAGTTCTAGCTTAAGGGCTACCCTCAGGGTACACATACCCTTTTTTAGGGCCTGAGGGCTTCAAACCTCTCAAGGCTTCACACCTCTGGAGGGCTTCACACTTCTTGTGACCTAATTAGCAAATGGGTGTGGGCCTTCCTACAAACAAAGACAAGACTCAATCAAAGGCACTTGATTGCCTTACTGCTGAGAAGCACTCCAAAAGAAAAAAACAGTAAAAAGTCCCACTTTTCTTGCCCTTACAGTCCCCCAGGCAATTTTCAGAGTAAGCTGCAGCCATGGTGCCAACTTTTCTTGGTAGAAGGGGCTTCCTCGTCCAGAAATTCACTCTGCAAGTGAAACCACAGATCCATTTCCCATGCCCATTCCAAGTGTCTCCATGTCTCTATTATTACAGAAATATGAGACCCCATTGAAATCTCATTTCCTTCTGTGAGAGCATCCCTGGACCTGAATTCAAATTAACACTTCCTAGCTGTGAGACCCTACTAATTGCCTCAGTTTCCTCAACTGTAAAATAGAGATAACAACACCTACCTTGCAGGGATGTTGTGAGAAACAGATGAGCTAATAGTTGTAAAGTGTTTAGACCAATGCCTGGCACAAAGTAGGTACTATATAAATGCTTATTTCCTTCCCTTCCTCCCCTCACTCTGGCCACAGTAGGCTGAGCAACTTAATAATTGTGACCATTTCTTACAAAGTGCTTTCCTCCCAACACAGCTGAGTTGTAGGTGTCGTATTATGAGCCTCACTTAATAGATCAGGAAACTAAGGTCCATGGAGAGGGAGTGATCTGCAGAAGGTCATTTATCCAGTAAGAGCCCAGATCCCAACCCCAGTCTTGTGGCTCCCTAAGAACCATGGATCTTCTGCTGACATTACCCTCCTCTCCTGCCCACCTGGGAATGCCTGCCATGGCTCCAGTTGCAGCTGGAGGGCCACCTTTCTGCTTCCTTGTCTGCTGATGTGTTGTTCAGTACTAGTAGCATGCAAACTCCTAGAGGGCAGGTCTTGGTTCATTGTCATCACTTTCTTGGAGACTAAAACAGTTGCAAATATATCATAGACCCTTAAATGCTTGTTCATTGGATTGAACTGAACCAAATCAAATGATATTGTGCTGAAAAAGTGACCTCTTCCTCCTTCCCTCCCAAAATCTTCCTAGCTATATCACTTCCTTTTTATAATGAAGCACACAATGCCTTGAAATCTCTCTGCCATTGCTGTCCTCACCTGGTTCTTTAACCTTTGCAGGTGCTTTGAGAACCTCAAGTATTATCAAAATGTGGGGTGGATGTGGGAATTGGCTGGATGACTCAAAGAACCAACTTTGGGAAACATAACTTTTCAAGAGGCTATAAGATATATGCAAGGAGGTCTGTTTCCTCCCTGGTTGTTCTCCTATGCCTAGGAGAGAGCAGGTACCCCTAGACAATTGGATACCTGTTCCTGGATAAACACATTCAGTTACTTCAGGAGAATTGGTCAAATCTTGGTCAGCTTGGGTCTAGAAGTGGTGCTTTTCCCTCCCAGAAAGTAAATTGGGCATATTCTCTATCACCCACTGTGACACTGGACCCCTCATCTGGCCCATGGCATGGTGGAGAATGGAGAGTCTGCTAAGGTGCAGACTGGGGTAAGAAGAACTGATTCCAAAGCTCTGAAGAGAGGGAGCTAGGGGTGCTTTTCAGGATACTAGCCTGCCCTGGTCCAAACACCATCGAGAAAGAGGCAACATGTTGCCATTCTTGGGGAGCTATTTCATGATGCTGTTGGCAGCCTGAACAGGTAGATTCAAAGACAATCTCCCAGGAGTCCATCAAGATGACAGCCTCTGTGAGCTGCTGCATGTCTCCTGCTTACTCCACTCCATACCTCCTGCTCACCCCACTCCATACCTCCTGCTCACCCCATTCACATTTTTGCATTCAAGCCTGAAGGATTGTTTGAAAGCACAACAACAAAGCCTGTCTGAGGCAAGGCAGCTGTACTTCAAACCAAGGTGGGCTGGGCTCAAGAATCTTCCTCAGGCTAATTGGGATGTTCCAAAGGCTTTGAAGAAGGTGGAAAATGTAAGCTTGAGCTGGAGCATCTTTTTATATCATGGTCGAGGCTTTCCCCGAATTCCTAATCAAAGCTCTGGGCTGGACTCCCAAACCAAGTGAAGTTAAGGATGCATTTATTCAAGAGCCCGTTCAGTGCCAGGCACTGTGGCAAGCACTGGTGATACAAAGGCAAAGGTTAAACAACCTTCACTCTCACGGAGCTTACGAGCTCTCAGAAGAGACAATACACAGGTATCTGGTATGTATGGAAGGAATACAAAAGGAATCTAAAGTTGTTAGATGAGTAGTTCTTTGAGAGGGGAGTGCTAGGATAACTAGCAAGACTGGAAATCAATGAAAGCCATCCAATGTCCCACTGACAACTGAATTCCCTTCACTAGGAGCAGCAGCAGGCTTGCCCATTAAGAAATGAGTGTGGCAGCCAAGTGTCCTAGTGGGCCCAGGCCAGCAAAGGCACCAAGATACCTGGAAGCAGCCAGCCCAGAAAAGCAAGGGAACAGCTTGCCCATGGCTGACATAAATCTCTGAAGCAAACTTAGAGAAGAATCATCAATGGAAAAAAGATACTCTCAAGTCCAGGAGTCATGAGGTGTCCCCTGGTCCTCTATGTTCCATATGCATAAGTCTACTTCACTGCTGTCACACTTTCAGTTTGGGCCCACATCACCCAAGGACCTCGTGTGTATGCAAGAGGACAGTATTCCCCCCTCCCCATTTGAAAAGAGAGTTTTGTAACTACTGTTCTTGCTAGAAGTTCTTAGTGAATTCCCTTTTGTAAAAGCTGATTGATGTGACTTGGTTGATTGATATTAATGAAATACCAATTCACTCACTGGTATTGAGGAGCCCACTGGAGAGGGTTTGGGAGGTATGTAATGGAAGCCACAACCCCTCAGGGTCACTCCTAACGTCCTGAAGGCAGGAGTAGGCAGGTGCCATCTGAAAACCCAATATGCCAGTGTGAGTAAGGACTGGACAGTGCCCAGAAGGGTAATACAAGGAGGAGGTACAGAGCATAGAAAAAAGAGAATGAGCTTCAGAGCTACCATATTGTAGGCATGTAATACATTCTTGTTGATTGAGTGTTAGAGCTGTAGTTACGAGATCTTAATTGGAGCATATTTGTTCAATATTTACACAGTTTTGTGACCTTGGGTAAGTTGTTTACATTCTCTGAGTTGGTTTCCTCCTCTGTAAAATATGGACATTGAGCTTTGCAGCCCCTCCCTTCCAAGTGTGCTTTTTGGAAATTGTTCAGTAAATGTTATGATACTATAGCATAGGAGTTGTTGTTATGATGAGAAAAGGAAGCCAGTTCCTCTAAAGACCAAATAGGGACTAATGGCTTAAAACGGGAGACCAAATGTCAAACTTCAGGCTTATATTTCTGCTGGGGAAGGAATGCTGGCTTAGTTTAAGTGATGGACTCTGGATTAGAGGTGTGCCAAGCAGAAGTATTGATCAAGACTGATTCCTGCTGGAAACCACTTTCTTTAGGAGAGGAAATTGATCTCTTAGGCTCACAAGGAGGAAGGGTGTTAGCCCTGAAAGGACAGAATATCACCCAGGGAAAGTCTGGAAAGGATGAACCCCTCCCATTCCCTCTTTCTGAGATCATCATTACCAGCCCCGCTCTCTGCACTTCAGCTGAAGCATAATGGACTTGGCTTCAGACCCTCAGTTCAACTGTGTGTCTGCCTGTCCCAAGAGTGTCTCTTGTGCACAACATATTGTTGGATTCTGTTTTCCAGTCCATTCTGCTATCTGCTTCTGTTCTATGCATTAGCTCAGCCCATTCACATTCAACTATGATCACTAACCATGCATTTCCCTCCATCTCAGTTTCCTCCATTTAGCCTTCTCTCTTTTTATCCTGTTCCTCCTCAAAAATCTGTCTTGCTTTTGACCACTTCTTCCCCCAGTCCACCTTCCCTCTTATAATCACCCCTCTAGATCTCTTATCCCCTTCCCCTCTATCTCCCCATTGGGAAAGACAGATTTCTATATGGGACTTAGTGTGTATATAATACACATACATACATGCGCATGTGTATATGTGTGTACATACATACATATACTTTTTTCTTCCCTCTTTGGACCAATTTAAATGAGAGTGAAGTTCAGGCATTGCCTGCCACAACTCCCTGCTATTTCCCCCAACACACAAAGAAAGCTTTTCCTTGCAGTCCCCTTTTTGTGAGAAAATATTCATCATCCTACTTGTCCCTTCCTCTTTCTTCTAGACCATCCCTCTTTCCCACCCTTACATTACTTTTTGAAGATTATCTCAACATAATTGACTCCCATTCATGCCCTCTGTCTAAACAGACTCCTTCTAATTGCCCTAATAAGGATAAATTCCTTAAGACTTACATATATCATCTTTCCCTATAAGAATATTAGTAGTTTCATCCCATTGAATCCCTTATGATTACTTTTTCATGTTTAGCTTTATGCTTCTTTTATTCTTCTCTTGAGTCTTCTGTTTGAATGCAAAATTTTCTATTCTGTTTGTTTTTTAACCAGGAATACTTGAAAGTCCTCTATTTCATTAAATACCCATTTTCTCTCCCAAAGGATTATACTCAGTTTTTCTGGGTATGTAGTTCTTGGTTGTAATCCTAACTCCTCTGCCCTATGGAATATAATATTTCAAGCCCTCCACTGCTTTAGTATAGAAGCTGCTAAATCTTGTGTGATCCTGACTGTGGCTCCATAATCCTTGAATTCTTTCTTTCTGACCTTTCAGCTCTAGAATTTGGCTATGATATTCCTAGGAGTTTTCATTTGAAGATCTCTTTCAGGAGATGATTCATGGATTTTTTCAATTTCTGATTTACCCCCTGGATCTAAGGCATTGGAGCAGTTTCCCTTTATAATTTCTCAAAGTATGATGTTGACGCTCTTTCTTTTGTCCTGGCTTTCAAATAGTCCAATAATTCTTAAGTTATCCTCCCTCAATCTATTTTTCAGGTCAGTCATTGTCCAATGAGATATTTCACATTCTTCTGTTGTGGTGTGTTTTTTTTAATTTTTGTGTTGCCTTTCTTTTTTCTTAAAGTCTCACGAAGTCATTAGCTTCTACTTGCCCAATTCTAATTTATAAGAAATTATTTTCTTCCATGAACTTTTGTAATTGCTTTTCCATTTGGCCAATTCTGCTTTTTAAGGTGTTCTTCTCTTCAGTGAATTTTTGTGCCTCTTTTACTATTAGGCTAATTCTTTTTTTTTTGTTGTTGTTTAAGTGTAATTTTCTTCAGTATTTTTGTGTCACTTTTTACCAGACTTTTAATTCTCTTTTCCTAACTTTTTTGCATCACTCATCTCTTTTTCTGCTTTTCCATCTGCATTCTTATCTCTTTAACTTTTCTAGAATTTCTTCTTAGGCTTCGATCCAATTAACACTTTTCTTTAAGGTGGCTTTGCTTGTAGCTACTTTTACATTGATCTCTTCTTATATGTCTTGGTCTTCCCTGCCACATAGTAGATTTTTATAGACAACTTTTGTTGCTGTTGTTTATTTTCCTGGCATATTTCTTTACTTTGAACTTTATGTCACACTTAGGTTCTACTCACTCAGGAGTAAAGAGGCACTGTGCCAAACCTCAGGCTTTTTCGTCCTGCTGAAAGTCTAAAAGTTTTTGATGCTTCCAAGGTGGTATTTTCTTGGGAGAGGTATAGTCACCCTCATGTTCACTCTGGTCCTTACCCAGGAAGGGCCCTTACTCTCCTCCAGCTGCAAGTACTACCAGAACTGCTTATAAGCAATAAAGTTGCCAATCATCACCAACTGCACCTAGCACCAGCAAAGGATCCCTTGTAATATCCTTCTGATCAGTCATCCAAGCACTTCACTATCTCAGGGTTCACCACCTCCCAAAGCTGCTGCTGCTGCTGTCACAGCCACCTCCAAAGCCCACCGCTGACATTGCTGCTATACTCTGGATCTGTGCCCAAGCCAGTGTGACAGATGTCCACTGAAGACCTCCTAAGTTGTCTTAGGTTGGAAAAATGTCTCTCTCTGACGTTTTGTGGCTCTGACACTCCAAAATGTGATTTAAGGTGTTATTTTAAAGTTGTTTGGAAGGGAATGTTGGAAAAGTTAAGCTGGGTCCTTGTCTATATTCCTGGAAGTCACTTTAGAACACACGACATGGTATGTTTAGATCAATATGGAGGAAAGCTTCCTAAAAATTATCAGAACTGTCCAAAGTGCAGTCTCCAAGTAAAGATTAGGTGTTCACTTAGTAGTCTTGGAACTGGAAACTACTTCAGAGCATAGCTACTCCATTCTATACCATAGCAAATTATACCTAAAAAACACCCACCCACCCACACCCATACCCACACCCACACCCACACCCACACACACACACACACACACACACACACACACACACACACAAAGTGATTATCTGCTTGAAGCATGCTAGAGGTAAGCAACTCATTGCCTTCCAAGGCAGCCCACTATACTTTGGGAAAGCTCATTATAATTTGGGAAAGTGTCAGTGACATTGCAGAGAGCAAGGTATGAGGGGTGATAAGGTGACCTCAGTGGTCTCTTCCAGCTCTGGGATTCTCTGAGTCCATAATATAGTTGTGAAATGATCAGTGTTTTTAAGGGTTTGCTTATTGGCATGTAAACTAACATTCTATTTTACCTAGAGTCAAGCTATAGTTGTACTTAAGAGTAACTTTAGAGTGTAGTTAAGAGAAACTTTTGTTTCTTTAATAAGATGTCTTCTGCAAGATTTACGATTTATAATCTGTATATCATCACAGCCCTCTCTAAGCTCTGCTCAAAGTGTGGGCTACTACCAGACTATCAACATGGTATGCGAATAATTGAAGTATTTGTCCATTTCTTTTTTTTAGTTCAAATCATTATTTATTTATTTAATATTTTTAGTTTTCAGCATTAATTTTCACAAGAATTTGAATTACAAAGTTTCTCCCCATTTCTACCCTCCCCACCACTCCAAGATGGCATATATTCTGATTGCCTCATTCCCCAGTCAGCCCTCCTTTCTGTCACCCCACTCCCTGCCATCCACTTTTCCCTTATTTTCTCATAGGGCAAGATAGATGTTTGCGCCCCATTGCCTGTATATCTTATTTCCTGGTTGCACACAAAAACTTTTTTTTGAACATCTTCCTTTAAAACTTTGAGTTTCAAATTCTCTCCCTCTTTCCCTCCCCACCCACCCTCCCTAAGAAGGCAAGCAATTCAACATAGGCTACACATGTATCATTATGCAAAACTCTTCCACAATACTCATGTTGTGAAAGACTAACTATATTTTGCTCCTTCCTATCCTATCCCTCTTTATCCAGTTTTCTCCCTTGACCCAGTCCCTTTTCAAAAGTGTTTCCTTTTGATTACCTCCTCCCCCACCTGCCCTCCTTTCTATCATCCCCCCTTTTTATCTCCTTCCTCCTTCTTTCCTGTGGGGTAAGATACCCAATTGAGTGTGTATGTTATTCCCTCCTCGGGTCAAATCCAATGAGAGCAAGATTCACCCATTCCCTCTAATGTGTCCCCTCTTCCCTCACAAGAGAACTGCTATTTCTTGCCACTTTTATGCTAAATAATTTACCACATTCTATCTCTCTCTCCCTTTCTCCATCTCTCAACATATTCCTTTCTCATCCCTTAATTTGATTTTATTTTTTTAAATATCATCCCTTCATATTCAACTCACCCTGTGCCCTCCATCTATACATATGTATGTATGTATGTACGTATGTATGTATTATGTAAATTCCCTTCAGCTACCCTAATCCTTTGGTCTCATGTATCATACACATCATTTTTCCATGTAGGAATATAAAGAAAACAGTTCAACTTTAGTAAGTCCCTTGTGATTTCTCTTTCTTGTTTATCTTTTCATGCTTCTCTTGATTCTTGTGTTTGAAAGTCTAATTTTCTGTTCAGCTCTGGTCTTTTCACTGAGATAGCTTGAAAGTCCTCTATTTTATTGAAAATCCATATTTTGCCTTGAAGCATGATACTCAGTTTTGCTGGGTAGGTGATTCTTGGTTTTAATCCTAGCTCCATTGACCTCCGGAATATCGTATTACAAGCCCTTTGATCCCTTAATGTAGAAGCTGCTAGATCTTGTGTTATTCTGATTATGTTTCCACGATACTCGAATTGTTTCTTTCTGGCTGCTTGTAGTATTTTCTTCTTGATCTGGGAGCTCTGGAATTTGGCGACAATATTCCTAGGAGTTTTCTTTTTGGGATCTTTTTGAGGAGGCGATCAGTGGATTCTTTCAACTCCTATTTTACCCTCTGGCTCTAGAATATCAGGGCAGTTCTCCTTGATAACTTCTTGAAAGATGATATCTAGGCTCTTTTTTTGATCATGGCTTTGAAGTAGTCCAATAATTTTTAAATTATCTCTCCTGGATCTATTTTCCAGGTCACTGGTTTTTCCAATGAGATATTTCACATTGTCTTCCACTTTTTCATTCCTTTGGTTCTGTTTTATAATATCTTGATTTCTCATAAAGTCACTAGCTTCCACTTGCTGCAATCTAATTTTTAAGGTAGTATTTTCTTCAGTGGTCTTTTGGACCTCATTTTCCATTTGGCTAATTCTGCCTTTCAAGGCATTCTTCTCCTCACTGGCTTTTTGGAGCTCTTTTGGCATTTGAGTTAGTCTGTTTTTTAAGGTGTTGTTTTCTTCAGTATTTTTTGGGTCTCCTTTAGCAAGTCATTGACCTGTTTTTCATGGTTTTCTCTTATCA
This sequence comes from Trichosurus vulpecula, assembly GCF_011100635.1. NCBI lineage: Eukaryota > Metazoa > Chordata > Mammalia > Diprotodontia > Phalangeridae > Trichosurus > Trichosurus vulpecula. The sequence goes on along the minus strand of NC_050577.1, from coordinate 305,166,413 downwards.
CTCTCATTTCTCTTCCCAATTTTTCTTCTACTTCTCTTACTTGCTTTTCCAAATCCTTTTTGAGCTCTTCCACGGGCTGAGACCAATTCACATTTTTCTTGGAGGATTTTGATGTAGGCTCTTTGACTTTGTTAACTTCTTCTGGCTGTATGTTTTGGTCTTCTTTGTCACTAAAGAAAGATTCCAAAATCTGAGTCTGAATCTGAGACCATTTTCACTGCCTGGACATGTTCCCAGCCAACTAGTTGACCCTTGAGTTTTTCATCAGGGTATGACTGCTTGTAGAGTAAAGAGTACTTTGTTCCAAGCTTGAGGGGATGTGCTGTTGTTTTCAGAGCTATTTCTATATAGCTATCTCTGCCACACGAGCGATCCTCCTCCCCCAAGAACCACCAATCCAGACCAGACTCAGATCTTAAGCAGGATCTGCACTCCCACTCTGATCCGCCACTTAATTCTCCCACCAGGTGTGCCTGGGGCCAGAAGCAACTGCAACTGTAGTTCTGTAGCTGCACAACCCCTGCTGCCTCCCAGCAGTGGCCCAACCTTGAACTCCTTCACTCTGTCCCTGCAGCTTTTCCTACTAACCTTCTCTGTTGTCTTTGGTTTTTGTGGGTTGAGAAGTCTGGTAACTGCCACAGCTCACTGACTCAGGGCACTAGGGCCTGTTCTGCCTGGCTCCTGGTCTTGTTGGTCTGGGCACAGCCCACACTGGGTCCTGTTCCTTTCCACTTCCAACTCCGTGCATGATAGACCTTACTCAGCAACCATCCAGGCTGTCCTGGGCTGGAGCCCTGCTTCCCTCTGCTATTTTGTGGGTTCTGCAGTTCTAGAATTTATTCAGAGCCATTTTTATAGGTTTTTGGAGGGACCTGATGGGGAGCTCACACAAGTCCCTGCTTTCCAGCTGCCATCTTGACTCCACCCCACCCCCCATTTGTCCATTTATAAGCTAGAACTTTTACATAGTCCTTTTGTCATCATTGTGGTTTTCTCCATCTAAAGCCTTTCTCCAGAGATTTCAGTCAAACCCTTTTCACACTTGTCCATTCCTGGTGAGACTCATCAGCATTCTATTGTAAGTTTTTCGTGGGGTAAAGTGGGATGCTCTACCCAACATATTGGAAGTCTTTCTTGGGGTCTCTTAATACAGAGCACATAGTAGATTCTTGAGAGATACCAAGTGATTAATTGCTTTAAATGAACCACCTCAGGGTTTTTGGTTCCTCCCTTTCACCACAATAAGGAGGGTTCTTGTAAAAACTTTCTGCTTTCTTCCTCCAGATTTGTTGCATCCTTATTCTCTTTTTTGCTTTTGCTGTTAAAGATTCCTCACAAGCTTCATTTTAATGAGTTTTTCATGCCTAAAGGTATTAGCTTCATGGGGTACAAAGCAATGATAGCTATCCACAGGCCCAGGCACCAATAGCAGCTGGGGCTCATACCAGTAGGTACAGAACAAGTCATATACCCCCTTTCCCACTCATCCCAGCCTCGGTTCTTTGAAGAAATTTCACATCAGTATGTTTTCTCTTTTTTTCAGCTGAATGAAGAACATTATAGGTAGGAGGGTTTCATTAGGAGCATGTCTGATTTAATTAATCTTTAATTATGGCACAGAAAGAATGAAGAGAGAGCTATGAGCAGCCAATTCATTGACCACATTTATCAAGTTGCTTGTCTTTATGACCTGTCTAGCCAACAGTAAATCAGATCCCGCCCCTTCCCAATCCATGGAGCAAATGATAAAATTGTTTGCAAAAGCCACTATCGGAATAGAATCTAATTCTGTCCAGTACCCACAGTAGTCAGGGTCATAGACACCATCATAAATTGTTGGGCATGAGTAGGCAAACCATCATTGCCTTAGGATTAAGGTTTAACTGGGTGTCAGCTCAAAGACCCAGACACTGGATTCCCAGACCCCAGGAGGAGCTTCTATGATTGCCCTGTTTAAAACCATTACTGTTAATGCAAAAAAATCATGAGAGTACTGATATTATTTGGCTATACATGATATCATTATAGAATACTAGAGTCAGATGGAAGAGACATCAGAAGTTTATAAGAACTATAGAATTTTAGGGTCTTTAAAATATGTAGTGTAATATTAATTAGGTTGGGACTTTTTTTTACTGTTTTAGAATGATAAATTAATTAAGTGTCTTTGATTGAGCCTTACCAGGTGCCCAAACCCCTATCTAGTAAGTGCTAAGCCAATGTGGGCGTGAAGCCCTCAGGGCCCTAAGGGGAGTTGCTAAGACCAGACCCAATAGTAGGAGCCTGAGTTCTGGTCACTCAGATGATGTTTGATGATGGCTAAAGAGTGTATAAAAAGAGAGAACAGAGCTATTTGCTTGGGGCTCTGAGTCACAGGAGGAGTGGTGCATGACTAGGCCAGCCGTTGTTGTGAGCTCCCCAAACCCTGAACTCAGATGTTGATGGTTTCTTGGTAACTATGAATTGTATTTGGTCTGTTTATAATGTATCTTTGTAATTTGTTTGTATTTGCTCTGAAGTTTAGGGTGCTGGCTTTTTCCCCTGAACTAAGTGGATGATATATGTATATGTTGGATTAAAGTAAGATTGTTAACCCCTTAACATTACTTTCCTTAGTAAAGCAGATCAAAGAACCTGTGCTGGCAGTGTTCTTGTTGTTGGGCTTGTGTTGGTCTTTCACCCCCCCATGGCAGCTGCTAGCCGAATTGGTGCAACATGTAGTTAGACCAGATTCCTTAAACTGACCTCAGAAGTCATTCAACCCAACCCTTGCACCACCACCATTTTGCAGATGAAGGACTCAAGCCCTGGAGAGGTTAAGCCACTTACCCATGGTGACAGAAAGTGACAGAACTAGGATCAGAAGCTGGTCTTTGAGAGGTGACGATGACCCAAACAAGGGTAGTGTGACTATGAATAGAGAGAAAAGGTAAAATGCAAGAGATATTCTGGAATACAAATTTGCAGGATTTGGCAACTGACTGCATCTAACGGATGAGGGAGAGGGAAGAGTCAACAGTGACTCAAACAGACTCCTCTTCCTTGCCAACTGATGAACAAATTATGGATAAGCAGCTTCTCTAGAAATATATTATACCAGATGTTAGAAATACCAAGGTGAGGTAGATGCAGGAGTATAGAACTATGTTAATTGACAAGGCCAGCACACAGTAAAACACTGTAGGTTGAGAAGAGCCACCTGCAGGGATGGGCTGGAGACAACTCAAACCAGCAAAAGCCAATTGTTAAATTTTCAGTGTGGTCATTTACTCCTCAGAAACCAGAAAATGCTACAGATCAGGACTGGATTTATTAGTTTGTTCATTGACAACTTTAAAAAGTGACAGAGAAAATGGTAATAATTCAGATTAAACTTAAAAGTGTGTCATGAGAATGTATTATGCCAAAGAGCTAGTTAGACATTTGCCAGCACAGCCCAAATTATTGAGGCCATTTGTATCAAACATAGACCATGCTTGCAGGGGAACCAGGCTAGCCGTCTAGGACTTGATTTGGAGCCAAAGTTACTAACAATTGGCTCATATTTGTATCCTGTTCTAAGGCTTATAAAACACATACAAACAGCACTTTTGTGAGGAAGGCAAACCAAGCCTAATTTTTTTTAATAAAATTTATTGATTCTTTTGTTTTTCTTTTTACATCACCTTAATTATCAAACACATCCGTACCCTACCCATTGAACTCTCTCTCATAGAAAGGTACTAAAAAAACATTCAGCACTCTACCCAACACACCACTAATCTGAAGGCAGAGGTAATTTTCCATACTCATAAGTCTCCACTTTGTAGGTGAGGGGAGTCAATTTGCTGGTCAAGAAGCATTTATTAATTGCTGACTTTGTGTCAGTGGGTTCCTAAGCTCTGGCAATGGAAAGAAAGAAAGAAGGAAGGTAGGGAGGAAGGAAGAAAGAAAGAAGGAAAGAAAGAAAGAAGGAAAGAAAGAAAGAATGAAAGAGAAAGAAAGACAGAGAGAGAAAGAAAAAGACAGAGAGAGAGAAAGAAAGAAAAGACAGAGAGAAAGAAAGAGAAAGAGTGAAAGAAAGAAAGAAAGGTGGAAAGACAGATAGATAGATAGATAGATAGATAGATAGATAGATAGATAGATAGATAGCATTTTCATCCCTTTGTGGAGCCAGCCTAGGGCAAGAATTTTTATTATTCATATTTTAAAGATGAGGAAAGTGAAGCTTAGAGAGTTATTCTGACTTACACAATGTAGAAGCAGCTGGGTAGCACAATGTCTGTACCTGGAGTCAGGAGGCCTGAACTCAAATCCAACTTAAGATGCTTACTAGATGTGTAACCTTGACTAAGTCACTTAACTGCTCTTTGCCTCAGTTTCCTTAACCATAAAATGGAGCTACCTGGGGAGACAAGCTGGGAGAAAGCTGGGCGCCCGAAACCGGCAGAGATCCCCAGACCTCCCAACACAGTACGGCAGTCTGTGGGAGCGACGAGAGGCAGCGCAAGGCCACCGGCTGTGAAAACACCCAGTCCTGACGCTTGCAAAACCCAGGAACTTGGCTTCTTGAACTTCCGGAAAACTCAATGGCCAGGTAAACGGCTCTAATCCCTCCCCTCCCCACCCAGAGAATTCCTCGGGGAAAAAAAAAAGAGAACTTAAACAGAGGAGAGAGTAGCGGGGCCTCACAGGACAAATACTAGAAGTTCATTAGTCCCGCAGAGTCGGCGGGGGTCAACACCGGGAGCCCAGACGTAACCTTGCTCCCCCAGGGGAAGTGCCAGTCATCAGCTCAAACAACAAACAGCTGAGACCATTGCTGAAAAGCAAGTGCTGGAGAGCACCCACAGGGAGTGAGACGCCAGGGAGCCAGACCCCTCCCCCACACCTCAGGAAACTGAAGGTTATAATTCTAGACTCACAACCCCCAGAATAAGAAAGCTGGGACAGAGAGCCCAAAGATAGAAATTCGTTGTAACGCCAGGAAAAGGGAAAACAACAAACATGAAGAAGAATACAAAAAAACCGAGGACAATAGATTCTTTTTATGGAGACAGGCAGGTTCAAAATATTGATATGGAGGAGGATGGCAATGACACGGTAGATACATCAGATACCTCAAAAGCTAATATGAACTGGTCTCCAGCCCAAAAAGCACTGCTGGAAGAGCTAAAGGAGGATTTTAAAAACCAAATTAGGGAGCTAAAAGAAAATATGGAAAAAATGGAAAAAAGGGAGAAAAAATCCACTGAAGAAATCAAGTCCCTAAAGAATAAGATTGGCAAAATGGCTACGGAGATTCAGAATCTAGAGAGAGAAAAGGACACCCTGAGAGGCGAAATCAACCAATTGAAAATGGAGGCTCAAAAGCAGAATGTAAACACTAACTCATTTAAAATTAGACTTGAGCAAGTGGAAGCTAATGAATCTATGAGGCATCAAGAAGTAATAAAACAAAACGTAAAGAATGAAAAAATAGAAAAAAATGTGAAATATCTGATTGGCAAAACAACTGACCTGGAAAATAGATCCAGGAGAGACAATTTGAGAGTTATTGGTCTACCGGAAATCCATGATGAAAAAAGGAGCCTTGACAGTATCTTCGAAGAAATTATCAAAGACAACTGCCCAGAGGTCCTAGAACCAGAGGGCAAAATGGTCATTGAAAGAATTCACCGATCACCCCCTGAAAGAGATCCCAAACTGAAAACACCAAGAAATATTATAGCCAAATTTCAGAGCTATAAACTCAAGGAGAAAATACTGCAAGCAGCCAAAAAGAAGCAATTCAAATATCGTGGAACTACAGTCAGGATCACTCAGGATCTCTCAGCTTCCACATTAAAAGACAGGAGAAATTGGAATATGATATTCCGAAGGGCAAAGGAGCTGGGACTACAACCAAGGATCAACTACCCAGCAAAACTAAGCATAATTTTCCAGGCAAGGCGATGGACATTCAATGAAATAGGGGAATTCCAGACCTTCCTGATGAAAAGGCCAGAACTCAATGGAAAATTTGATCTCCAAATACAAAACTCAAGAGAGACATAAAAAGGTAACCAGGGGGAAAAACCCCACAAACCTCATTAACCAATAAGGTTAGGTTGTTTACATCTTTATGTGGGATTATATCATCTTATGTATGTTTTTTATGTATGTATGTATGTATATATATACATATATACATATACATATATAAGTCATTCTTGTGAATGGTACAACTATTATGACAAATGAAAGGGATATACATAGGTTGTGAATGCCTGTATAAATTAACTGATGTAAAGATATAAAATATAAATAAGAGATATAAAGGGAAGGCTATGAGGGACGTGTTAAGGAGGTAGTAGAAAAGGGTAAATTACACCAAAGGAAGTGGCAAAAAAACATATTATAGTAGAGGGAAAGAAGGGAGGGAGAAGAGCAGTATTTGAGCTTTACGGTCATCTGATCTAGTTCAAGAAGGGAATAACATACTCTGATAAGTTTAGAAATCTAACTTGTCCTACGGGAAGTGGGAAGGTAAGGGGGGAAAAAGGGAGGGGGGAGGGCAGAAGGAAGAGGAGAAGTAGCAAGTGGGTAACGGTAAGATAAGGGAGGGGAATAAAGAGGGAGGGGTAACTGAGGAAAGCGGTGGTCAAAAGCAAAACTTTGTTGAGGAGGAGAAGGGGAAAGGGAGAAATAAAAGCATAAACAGGGGGAATTAGGATGGAGAAAAAGACACAGATAGAAATCATAACCCTGAACGTGCAGGGGATGAACATTCTCACAAAACAGAAGCAGATAGCAGAATGGATTAAAAACCATAATCCTACAATATGCTGTTTACAAGAAACGCATCTGAAACAGGGGGATACACATAGGGTTAAGGTAAAAGGCTGGAGTAAAATATATTGTGCCTCAGCTAAAGTAAAAAAAGCAGGTGTAGCAATCCTAATCTCAGACAAAGCAAAAGTAAAGATAGATCTAATTAAAAGAGATAAGGAAGGACATAATATCCTGCTAAAAGGCACCATAAACAATGAAGCAATATCATTGCTTAACATATATGCACCAAGTGGTAAGGCATACAAATTCTTAGAGGAGAGGTTAAGGGAGTTACAGGAAGAAATAGACAGCAAAACTATAATATTGGGAGACCTCAACCTCCCCCTTTCTGAACTTGATAAATCTAACCTCAAAATAAATAAGAAAATAGTTAAGGAGGTAAACAGAATTTTAGAAAAGGCACAAATGATAGACCTTTGGAGAAAACTGAATGGGGATAAAAAGGAATATACTTTCTTCTCAAAAGTACATGGCACATACTCAAAAATTGACCATGTCCTAGGGCATAAAAAACTCACAATCCAGTGCAGAAAAGCAGAAGTAGTCAATGCATCCTTTTCAGATCATGATGCAATAAGAATCATTTTTAATAAAGTACCATGGAAAAATAAGCTAAAAACTAATTGGAAACTAAATAATTTAATTCTAAAGAGTGAGTGGGCCAAAGAACAAATCAGAGAAACAATTAATAATTTCATTCAAGAGAATGACAATAATGAAACAACATACCAAAACTTATGGGATGCAGCAAAAGCAGTTCTTAGGGGAAATTTTATATCTCTAAATGCCTACATGAATAAAATAGGGAAAGAGGAGATCAATGATCTGGGCATACAGCTGAAAAAGCTAGAAAAAGAGCAAATTGAAAACCCCCAATTAAATACCAAATTAGAAATACTGAAAATCAAAGGAGACATTAATAAAATTGAAACCAAGAAAACTATTGCATTAATAAATAAAACAAAGAGCTGGTTTTATGAAAAAACCAATAAAATTGACAAACCTTTGTCCAATTTGATTAAAAAAAAGAAAGAAGAAAATCAAATTACCAGTATAAAAAATGAAAAGGGTGAGGTCACCTCTAATGAAGAGGAAATCAAAACAATAATTAGGAATTATTTTGCCCAACTGTATGCCCATAAATTTGACAACCTTAGAGATATGGATGAATATCTACAAAAACATAAACTGCCCAGACTAACAGAGAAGGAAGTGAAATTTCTTAATGACCCCATATCAGAAAAAGAAATTGAGCAGGCCATCAACGAACTCCCTAGGAAAAAATCTCCAGGGCCAGATGGTTTTACATGTGAATTCTATCAAACATTTAAAGAACAACTAATTCCAATACTTTGTAGACTATTTGGGAAAATAGGTGAAGAAGGAGTCCTACCAAATTCTTTTTATGACACAAATATGGTACTAATACCCAAACCAGGTAGAGTCAAAACAGAGAAATAAAATTATAGACCAATTTCTCTAATGAATATTGATGCAAAAATTTTAAATAAAATATTAGCAAAAAGATTGCAGCAACTCATTACGAGAATAATACACTATGACCAGGTAGGATTTATTCCAGGAATGCAAGGATGGTTCAATATTAGGAAAACTATTAGCATAATTGACCATATCAACAACAAAACTAGCAGAAACCATATGATCATCTCAATAGACGCAGAAAAAGCCTTTGACAAAGTACAACACCCATTCCTATTAAAAACACTAGAAAGCATAGGAATAAGTGGAACCTTCCTCAAAATTATAAATAGCATCTACCTAAAACCATCAACAAGCATTATTTGTAATGGGGATAAACTAGATGCATTCCCAATAAGATCAAGGGTGAAACAAGGATGTCCATTATCACCCCTATTATTCAATTTGGTACTAGAAACATAAGCTGTAGCAATAAGAGAAGAAAAAGAAATTGAAAGAATTAGAATAGGAAAAGAAGAAACTAAATTATCACTTTTTGCAGATGATATGATGATTTATCTAGAGAATCCTAGAGAATCAAGTAAAAAACTACTTGAAATAATAAACAACTTTAGCAAAGTTGCAGGATATAAAATAAACCCACATAAATCCTCAGCATTCCTATACATTACTAAGAAAGCCCAACAGCAAGAGATAGAAAGAGAAATTCCATTCAAAGTTACTGAAGGCACTATAAAATATTTGGGAGTCTATTTGCCAAGACAAACCCAGGGCCTATATGAACATAACTATGAAACACTTTTCACGCGAATAAAATCAGATCTAAATAAATGGAGAAATATCAGTTGCTCATGGTTAGGCCGAGCTAATATAATAAAAATGACAATTCTACCTAAATTAATCTATCTATTCAGTGCCATACCAATCGAACTACCAAAAAATTTTTTAACTGAGCTGGACAAAATAATAACAAAATTCATTTGGAAAAACAAGAGGTCTAGAGTATCTAGGATATTAATGAAAAGACATGCTAGAGATGGTGGCTTAGCCACACCAGATATTAAACTGTACTACACAGCAGCAGTCATCAAAACTGCCTGGTACTGGTTAAGAAACAGGGGTGTGGATCAGTGGAATAGGATAGGTACACAAGTAGGTGAAATCAACAAGTTTAGCAATCTACTCTTTGATAAACCCAAAGAGGCCAGTTTCTGGGCTAATAATTCACTATTTCACAAAAACTGTTGGGAAAATTGGAAAATGGTAGGGCAAAAACTGGGCATAGACCAATATCTTACACCATATACCAAAATAAAGTCAAAATGGGTTCATGATTTAGGAGTAAAAGCTGATACTCTAAGTAATTTGGGAAAGCAAGGAATAGTTTACTTATCAGATTTGTGGAAAAGTAAAGAATTCATGACCCAACAAGAGATAGAGAGCATTACAAAATGCAAAATGGATAATTTTGATTATGTCAAATTGAAATGTTTTTGTACAAAAAAAAGCCAATGCAACAAGAATTAGGAGGGAAGCAGAAAATTGGGAGAAAATCTTTGCAACTAGTATCTCTGATAAAGGCCTCATCTCTAAAATATACAGGGAGCTGAGCCAAATATATAGGAATACAAGCCATTCCCCAATTGAGAAATGGTCAAAGGATATGAACAGGCAGTTTTCAGAGGAAGAAATTAAAGCTATCTACAGGCATATGGAAAAATGCTCTGGATCGCTGCTGATTAGAGAAATGCAAATCAAAACAACTCTTAGATACCACATCTCTCCTGTCAGATTGGCTAAAATAACAAATCGGGAGAATGATAAATGCTGGAAAGGATGTGGGGAGATTGGAACATTGTTACATTGCTGGTGGAGTTGTGAGCTGATCCAGCCATTTTGGAGGGTGGTTTGGAACTATGCCCAAAGGGCTATAGAAATGTTCATACCCTTTGACCCAGCAATACCACTTCTAGGGTTGTATCCAAAAGAAATCACACAAGCGGGAAAAGGACCCATATGTACAAGAATATTTATAGCAGCTCTCTTTGTGGTAGCCAAGAATTGGAAATCAAAGGGATGCCCATCAATTGGGGAATGGCTGAACAAGCTGTGGTATATGAAGGTGATGGAATACTATTGTGCCATAAGAAATGGGGATGATGCAGACTTCATAACAACCTGGAAAAACCTACACGACATAATGCTGAGTGAGCGGAGCAGAGCCAGGAGAACGTTGTGCACAGCCACAGATATATGGATTCCGTGAGGACCAACCCTGACATACTGCACTTTTCTCAGCAACCTAAGGGACAAGGACAACTCCAGGGGACTCACGATGGAGAATGCTATCTTCATCGAGACAAAGAACTGCGAAGTTTGAATACAGACTGAGGCACACTGCATGCTCGCCTTTTCTGCTTCTCTTTTGTTTTTGTTTTTGGTTGTTTTTTTTTTTTGTTCTGTTTCTTCTTTCTCATGATTCATTCCATTGGTCAAGGTTCTTCTCCACGACTTGACTAGTGCATAAATTAATTCAATGCGAAGTTATACATGACAGTTATATGAGACTTCATGCCATCTTGGGGAGGGAGGGGGGAGGGAGGGGAGAAAAGCTGGAACTCAAAACTATGTAGAACCGTGTGTGGTAAACTAAAAATAAATAAATAAATTTATAAAAAAAAAAAGGAGAAAAAAAAATGGAGCTACCTCCCAGGATTTTATGAGAATCAAGTAAGATAATACTTGCAAAGGGCCTGATATATAGCAGGTGCTTAATAAGTGCTTGGTTCCTTCTTTTCCCATGTCATTTTTTTCTTTTGTCTATATACCCATTTTTTTCACTTTTCCCATGAATTTTCTAGTAAGATTAGGTGGGAACAACTTCATGAGTTACTCTTCCTTCCCCTAGTCAGTCAATAAATATTTATTAAACACCCACTGTGTGTCAGGCATTTGTTGAGTGCTCAAAACTTTCTTCATTAATGAGTTTCTCCTGCCTGTCCATTAAGGGTAGGGATACTGATCTCCTTAGCACACATCATGCTTTCTGACATTTCATAAGCCTACCTGGTACCCCACAGTCCTGTCAGTTCAAAGAGAGACAATCCTGGTTGTTCTTAGTCAGAGGACTCCCTTGATCCCAAAGAATAAATAGCCTTCCCTCCTCCCTGCTTGGACAGGTTCTAAGATTTCTCTTAAGTTCATCAAAAAGTAAGACAACCTTGAAGTGTGAGCATAGTGCTCTCTGCTGCTCATCAGCTATCATGCCCTCTGCTATTCTTGCCACCCTTCCCAGCAGGAATGTTGTACAGATATGATAATCAAGGTTCAGTGATGCCAGTGGCCTCTGTGTTCTCCAGTCCTCCCTCTGTCTCTTTTCATATAACATTGTTAATATTCCCATTTCCTCTTTTGGTCCCTTCCTCATCTACCAGCAGCCACATAAAACAGTAGCCAAACATTCACTGTGTCCACCATTGACCCTCAGAAGTCTTGGGTAGGCTAGGAAGGCACTCATAACTGGTTTCCAACATACTGTGCACCCCTGCACGCTGACTCTGATGTTGGTTGTGATATCATTTTCTTTAACTTTCTTTGAATATGTGCTAATGCCATGGGAGTAACTTTCTCCTCACTGTGATTTTTCTTGCTCCAGTAGAGATTCCTGGGAAGAACATTCTCATTATACCCATCTTTTCTGTGACTACCTTCCCAATCACAAGTGTTGGGATGTCTTTGATCCTGGCACACCTTCTTTGCTCCTCCTCCTGGCCAACAGAGAGATGCCTGCAGAGAGTGACTCCATCCTTGCTCACCCCTCTCATCATAGGGATGCTAGTCAGAAAAAAATTCTCTCATGTAGCCTCAGATCATCATTTCCTTGCTTCCTATAGCATTTGCCTTCATTTCTTCTCATCATCCTCCCTTTATCACTAACATAGCTGGTGATACTAGGCTTTGCTTAATATTCCAGAGAGCTTATTGATGTCACTTCAATGACATTCCACTTCTCATAAACCTCCTGAAACTGGATCAAGACCCCTTGGACCCTTGGACATTCTTTTCATCATGTTGAATTTTTTAAAATTTTTCTTGTTCTAAAAATGAATGTATTCATCCTTGATCTTTCCCACTTTGGTCATGTTTTCCACCTTGAGAGAAATCACCTCATGATTTTTACCCTCATAGATTGTTCCACTTATACAGATCACTACAATTTTGAAACATAGTATAGTCCTTATGCTGTGGCCAAAAATATTCATCCCCTGATGTCCGACCTTCAAGTGATACATATGCCCCTTCATGCTTATGTAGTTCATTCCTGGTGCCAAGTCCAAGCCTTTTCATCTTGGGTAGAATATGTTAGAGTCACACTCCACAGGGTAACCTTCTAGAGCCCAGAAAGAGGTCTATACCATGGTGAGACATCAAAGGGCCAAGGCCTGATTTGAGGTTCAGAGGTATTTTCTGCTGTTCATGGTGTCATTTATTATTTTTTGGCACTATTCTAGGCGATGGAATTGTAAAGGCAAAATAAAACCATCTCTTCCCTCATCTTCCAACCTTTCTTTTGTCTTTTCACCTCTTCATATATAATAAGTGTCCTTCAATCCTTCACTCATTAGAGAACAAGATTTCTATAGCAATTTAAGGTTTGTGAAATATTGTACATAAGCTATCTCATTTGGGCCACATAACAGCCCTGGGAGCTAAGTACTATTACTAGCCTCATTTTATAGACGAAAAACTAAATGTGAGAGAAGTTACATGACTACTAGAATCACACAACTAGAGTCTGACACAGTGTCTGTGGTGGGATTGAAACTCAAGTCTTCCTGATTCCAACACTCTATCTGCTATGCCACCTAGACTGAGTCTGAGTATTTGGTGCCAGAGTGACTTTGGCATTACTTCCAGCTCTTTCAATCTCAGAAAATAAAAGATCTTTAGAGTTCATCGAATCCAAACTTTACTTGCAGAATAATCCTCCCCATAAGACTCTTGACAGGTCAGCATCCACTCTGTGCTTTAAGTGTCTCCAGGTTGGATGAAAAAGTCACTAAATCCCAAAGTAGTGTGTTCCACTTTGGGAGAGCTGTCATTGGGGCTTTTTTTGTTGGTTTCTTCACCTAACACCATTACACTTTCACTGCCCTGCTATCTGTGTGAAATGCATTGTATCTTAAATTACGTGCACCATTTTGCATTTCATTGGGGGTGAGAATTATATATTTTCATGAATCTCATCTTTCCCCCTTCTCCTGAGCTTCATGTTGACCACGTTAATCACTTACTTAGCAGAAATCACTCACTTTTTGCCTAGGATAAAATGCAATTTCCTTCTTAACTGGGTTCTAGTGTTTCCTTCCAATCATTTTAAACATTCTACCCTCATGTGACAAGGTGGTCTCTTCATTTCACACAGCATGCTTTCAAGTCAAATTGGCCTGCTTGCTACTTCTTAGGAATAACATTCATTCTCCCATTCCCAAGCCTTTGAATGCATTTTTCTTTGTGCCTGGAATGGATTCATCCACCTTTATTTCACCTCTGAATCTCAGAATCTCTACTTCCCTTCAATGCCTCATTCCCTTCCTCCTTCACGAGGTCTCTCCCAATCTCCTCTTCCCTGCACAATTGCTTTTGTCCTGACCACAAATACATATATACAGAATCCACCTGATAAGGAAATAGTAAACCACTGCAGTGGCTTTGCCAAGAACTGGCGTGGGATCATGAAGAGCTGATCTCACTGAACGACATATAATCATAAGCTCTTCAGGGGCAGGAACTGTTGTTTTGGTGTCTTTGCATCCTCCACATTTAGCACAGTGGGTGGCACGCAGCAGATAATTAAGAATTGCTTACTGATCTATTATGTGATTCCTGGCCTGTTGTTAGAAGGTAAACTCCTTGTGAGTAGGGATCCTTTTCTGCCCTCAGCTTCTACCACAGTGCCTATCATATAGCACAGGGCCGTGCAAACTCAGGTCATCTCAGGGCCACATTAAAATAAAGTAATTATGTCACAATAAAAAATATGGTAAACTAATAGAAAGTGGGGGAACCTGTGTCATCAATACGACAGGTGAAGGCGGGAAGCGAGAAAGCAAACCCAAAACAGCAAAGAGACAACACAACAGTATAAAAGTAGGTGCATACTGACTAGTCTGCGTGGTACAGACAGAACGCATCCCACAGATGGACTGAAAATTCCATGCCATGTATTCTGTCCATAATGCTGCTTAAAAACACCAAAGGAAATTAACATCAACGAGAGTATTTATTAGTGATGGAATTAAAAAATTTAATGTGCATTCCACACAAGTTATTTTATTTTCTCACTCGTGAAAATTAAAACCCACAGGCGGGCCTGATATAGTAGGCACTTGGATGCTTCTGGATTGAATGATTAGCTTAAGGAGCTGATAGTAGAGAAATATACCAATGTTGCAAGACCAATAACACAACAATAAAACAAGTATTTACATGGCATTTTCAGGTTGGCGAGCCATCGTTAACATGTGTTAACTCATTGGTCTTCACATTGATCCTGTGAGCTGGGCAGGTGATGTTATTATCACCATTTTACAGATGAAGAAACTGAGGCTGGGAGGTTAAGTGACTTGCTCAGGGTCACAAAGATTTTAAGTGTCCGAGGCAGTATTTGAATTCAGGTTTTCCCAACTCCAAGTTCTGTGCACTATCCACTGTGCCACCCAGCTGCCTTAACATTTTTATTTTACATGAGAGACATTTGGCATTTTGTCATCCACCAGTTGTAATAAACCCATTTAATTGCATGTTGCTGTATAGAGACAGCCTGAATAGTCCCTGAATTTCCTTTGATGCTTTTGGGAGTCATGGTGCATGGGGTCTGAGGATGCTAATTGTAAGGCTGCATCCTTTTTGCCTATTTCATTTTGCCAGGTTTCATACTTTAATGATAATGATGATGATGACGATGATGATGGTGGTGGCGGTGGCAGTGGTGATGGTGATGATGATAGCAGCTAACATTTACATCATATTTTAAAATTTGCAAATCCTTTTGTACGGAGTATCTCATTTGTGTATGTGTATGTGGTGTGTGTGTGTATGTGTGTGTATGTGTGTGTGTGTGTGTGTGTGTGTGTGTGCTTGCTGTCACTACCTTTTAATCTCAATGTAGACACTGTGTCTTTTTTCATGTTTCTATTCTCTAGCACTGAACTTGATGCTTTGGACATAGAAGGCACTTAACAAACATTTGTCAAATCAAATTAAATGTGCCCAAGGAGATTTTCCTCCGACCTTGTCCTGCACATTTCTGTTTCAAACAACTCTTCCTTCTCTGTCCTTCCACTGCCCATGGGATGGGAAGTGTTGGTGGCTATACTCCAAGTGACAAAAGACATCTCCTAAGAGAAAATAAGGCTGTTTGTTTTAGTGATGGTAATTCAGCACTTTCTGAGAAGGGGTGTTTGCATCTTGTTACTGCTGTGGACACCAGAGAAGGCTGATGATTGGATTAATAATGGTAATTTGTCCCCATTTATTTCAAGTGATCTTCTTCTGGGTACAGGATCTCTGAGCTGGCTTTCAAGTATGTATTAGGATGTCAGGCAAAGGAACTGGAGTGGCTTTGTAATCTTTATAATGCACCTCTCAGATCATGTTACCCTCTGCCAGAAAACATATTAGTGCCACCAAATCACAAAATTTCTCAGTCCAAGGTCATTTAGCCTAACCCCTATCCAAAGCCTGAATCTCATCTATTTGTTCAGCTGCTGCTTGAGCCTTGCATGCAAGGAAAACTCCTTACCTTTGGAGGCAGCCACCTCCATTTTGGACAGCTCTTTGGTAGGCCATATTTTCTGACTGAGAGCTGAAATGTGCTCTTCCGCTACTTACATTAATCGGGCATGGTTCTGTCATCCTACACCAAGAAATACAAGTCTCATTCTTTTTCCATGTGACAGCATTTTTTTCCTCTCTAAGAGTCTTCCATGTGGAGAGAGAGATGGCATATCATTCCAATATGGCTATTAATGGAATAGAAAAGGAAAACACCTTGTAAAAATGATTCATGCCACATTAATACAGGGTCAGTAAAGTTTGAATTTGTGCAACTACCATGGAAATGAAGTTGGAAATATACCAAAAAAAGATGAAGAAAAGGTCTATCTTCCTTGATCTGAAGAGTCCGCTGCTAGAGTTATACTACCAAGGAGGTCAAAGAAGAAAGTTCTCATATATTCATGGTAGCACTGTTTGTGATAGCAAAGAACTGGAGAGAAAGAGGACCATTGATTCCATCATTCCAGCTAGTTATCACTCCATATCTCTCATTGATTTTATGGCTAAAGTTCTTGAGAAGATTTTATGTAATTGGTGTCTTGCCTCCACTTCTTTTCTCTCAGTCTCTTCTTGAATCTCCATAATCTAGCTTCTGATCTCATCTTTGAACAGAAACTGAATTCTCTGAAGTTACCAACGGCCTCTTAATTGCCAAATCTAGTGTCCTTTTCTCTAAGGGCTTGTCATTCCTAATTCTTCTTGGTCTCTCTGCCCCCTTTGACTCTGTTGATCACCTTCTCCTTCTGTGTGCTCTCTCATCACTAGATTTTCATAACATTGCTTTCTCCTGGTTCTCCTACCTATGTGACCACTCTTTCTCAGTCTCCTTTGCTAGTTCTTAGTCAATGTCACCCCTGCTAACTGTGAGTGTCCTCCAAGTCTGTTCCAGACACTATTCTTTTCTCCCTCTATACTGTCATTTGATGACCTCATCATCTCCCATGTATTCACCTATGAAGATAGTTACTGGCTATATATACTTAGCCTTAGTCTCTCTCTTGAGGTTCAGTGCTCCATCACCAATTACCTTTTTGACATCTCTAATTGTATATACCATAGAGATCTGAATTACAACATATTCCGAATTTTCCTCAAAATAATTGTTTTTTTCTTAACTTTACTGTTGCTGTTAAGGGCACCACCATCTTCTCTGGCACACAGTCTCACAATCTTGATGTCATCTTCTCTCCTATTCCTGGTGTTTGACTGTTGCCAGTGATTGTGAAGCCAGTGTGACTGACAGCTGTTCTCAGAGAAAAGAAAACCCTGAACTTCTCATCGAACCTCTAATGAGTCCTAGATCAATGACCTTGGTGTATCACTTAACCAATCAGTTCTTTTGTTGTTGTTGTGTCATTTTAGTTGTGTCTGACTCTTTGGGACCCTATCTGGAGTTTTCTTGGAAAGGTACTGCCATTTCTCTCCAGCTCATTTTACAAATGAGGAAACTGGGGCAAACAGGATTAAGTGACTTGCCCAGGACCATACAGCTGGGAAGTGTCTAAGACTAGATTTGAACTTGGGAAGATGAGTTTTCCTGACTTCAGACGTGGTGCTCTAACTACTGTGCCACCTAGCTGCCTTAATCAGTGCTTTAGACAGCTCTCAAAGATTTTAAGTTGCAGAGAAGATGCCAACCTGCCCTGGCAGGAGGACTTTGTACTCACCCTCTGAGTTCTCTATAACAATAAAATCACAGGTCTGACTGCTCTTCCTATGACTGTGATTATGAGAAATGTAACAAATGTAAATGAAGAAATTGTTTGTTTTGCCTGTTTCAAAGGGCAGGAGATCTCGACCTGGCTAGTCCAGAAGGTGGTGAGTTTGCTCTGGCCGGGAGAGTTCTTTTGAATCAAAGGCTCAGTGACAACTTCTTGGGCATGCTCTGTAGGAACCCACCCTTTAGAAGGGGTTGGACTAGATGAACAGTGCAACATCCTGGAAAAAACAGAGCATTTCCATGCAACCTCTACCACTGCATGACCTTGGACAAGTCCCTGAGTTCTTGGAGCCTCAGTTTCTGTAAAATGAAGATTTGGGAATGGAGAAACTCTAATTTCCCTCCCAACTCTTAGCCTATGTTCTGAGGAAGAGAAAATAGTGACACGAAAGAAGGTCAATGTCCAGACTGGAATTAAATGGCTGACTGGCATGGCTTGTTATAGGCTCCTTATGCACATACAGACACATCCACCTTCTCTAGTGACCCTCAGCCTACTAAAGCAGGCTTGGCCATAAGGGCCCTGTCCACTGAGGCATGGCATACAGCGGTGTGGCAACAGCTCAGGAAATTCAGAGATTCCAAATTACAGTGCATTTGTGTTCATGAAATATATGTGCATGTATATCCATGTGTTCATGCACGTGCTCATGACTGCCTGGGTGTGCACGTCACCACGTATCTATTAAGCACCTACTATGACCTCTATGAATATACTAAGATGAAAGTGGAACACACTTGCTGCCCTCAGGGAGTTTTCATTCAATCACAAACCACAGAACATTCTTTCTCTAGAGAACTTTCTAAATTTCTAATATGATTCAGCAGGTTTGTCTAAGAAAAGGAGAACAAAAACCTACTCTTTGAAAAGGGAGAGCAAAATAGGAGTCAACTGTTTCCTTTATTGGAAACACAGGAGGGATTTCATGAGGAAGCTCTGGGAAATCCTTTCCCTCTCAGCTTCCTCCACCTTGCTCTGAGATCAGAGGGAATATTGACTTCTGCACTGCTTTCCTGGAACAATAGACTTTGCAAGAAGACATCTGCTCTTCAGTCTAAAATATGAAGGCTTACATTATTAACCAGGCTGCTGAATAATTCAACTTGAAATAAACTTGCAACAGAAGGGAATGTGCCCTGCCCGCCTGCTCCGTAATGAAATGGTACGAGTCTTCCTTCCTTGGGATGCCTGGGCAGGACCAGTTAAACTGAATTATGATGTCGGGAAATGTCGCTCTGACACAAATAGGAAGATTCCATTGACTTATGCTACTGGGATGTTGCCAGGCTAGGAGGTAAAAGGGAGTCCTTGGAGATCTCAGAACTTTTCTCAAAATTCAGTTTTATCAAAGATATACACTATAAAAACAATACAAATAACACTTAGCCTTTAAATCATGCCTACTATGTTCCAGACATTGAGCTAAGCACTTTACAAATGTTATCTCATTTAAACCTCAAAACAACACTAATAGGTGGGTGTTAGTATTATCACCATTTTAAAGTTCAAGAAACTGAGGCAAACAGGTTAAGTGACCTGCCTAAGGTCATACATCTAGTAAGTGTCTGAAGCTGATTTTAAGCTTGGGTTCTACTGTTTCCAAGTACAACATGATTCACTGATCCACCTCACTTCCCAATTTCAGGGGCTCCCTCTCCCCTCCCCATTTTAGACCCTCTTTTTTTGCTTTCCAGAAAATTATTGCTCAGGGGAAGCTCTAGCCTATTCCCAGCTAACTTGATTTTCAGGAACAACATCTGCCCTGGGCCTTTGGCTCTTTTTACCCCTGGGAACAGAGCAGAGCAGGAAGAAGAAAACTGGGTCCAGGCCTTTACAGAATGACAAAACAAAGGGAGGACTAGAACTAGAAGGCACCTCAGACAATAGTGAGTCCAGACCCTTTATTAGAGGGATAATGGAACTGAAGAATATGGGAGCTGGACAGCAGTGTGGTTGAGCAGAGATAGCAACGAATTCAAGTCAGAGTCCTGGGATTCAAATCTTAACTCAGTCACTTCCTAGCCGTGTGACATTAGACAAGTCACTAATGTTCTCTGGGCCTCAGCTTCTTCATTGGTAAAAGATTTGGATTAAATGATCTCCAAGGTCACACTTCCAGATCTAAATGCAGTCTTTTATGGTGATTACTCTGTGATCCACCTTCATATTCAATTTTTGTCTTCTTTGTAGCCCTATATGTATTGTTTCACTGGTTAGAAAGTAAGTTGCTTAATGGGGGGAGGGGAGAGAATTTGGAACTCAAAGTTTTAAAAACAAATGTTAAAAATTGTTGTTTACATGTAACTGGGGAAAATTAAATACTAAATAAATACAAAAAAGAATGTAAGATCCTTGAGGGAAAAGGATTTCTCTTTTTTTTTTTATTTGTAGTCCTGTGCTAGCACAGTATCCATCATGTAATAAGTGTTTCATACATGTTTTTTTTTCATTCATTCACCCTTTTATTTATTTATTCATTCATTCATTTCATTTTATTGACTTGTGTAGGGTAATGTAGCTAGTAAAATGTCAGAGTAGGTATTTGAATCCCCTCTGGATCTCAGCCTTATCATGGCAGAAGGGCTTGCTGAGACCATTGGAGCTACGAGTTATGGCATGCAAGTTGTCCAAGAGGGGTGGGTTATAGTGGAGAATTCAGACAAAAGGTAGAGAAGGAAATGGCAAACTATCCCAGTATCTTTGCCAAGAAAGCCCCATGGACAGTATGAAAATGTAAAAAGATATGACCCCAGAAGATGAGCCCTTCAGGGGGAAGGTATCCAACACATTTGTACGGTCAAAGCTATGGTTTTTCCAAGAGGAATGGATGACTGTGAGAGTTGAACTACAAAGGAACCTGAGCACCACAAAATCAATGCTTCGAATTTCAGTGACAGAGAACACTTTCCAGGGTCCCTTGGACAGCATGGAGATCAAACCAGTCAATATTTAAAGAAATCAATTCAGACTATTCACTGAAAGGTCAAATACTAAAGCTGAAGCTTAAATACTTTGTCCACATAATGAGAAGATAAGATGCATTGTAAAGACTCTGATGTTGGGAAAGATTTTGGCAAAAGGAGAAGGGGATGGTGGAGGATGAGTTAGATAATGTCATCAAAGCAACGAACATGAAGTGGCACAGATTTGGGGAGTCAAGTAGAGGATAGAGGGGCCTGGTATGCTATGGTCCGTGGGGTCACGAAGAGCTGGAGATGACAGAATGAATGAACAACAAGGTATTTGAATTTAGCTTTTCTGGTCCAAGTGGAAGGCTCTTTCCATTATATGATGTGACTTTGCTTCATACTGCTCTCCTCAATCTCTGAAGAGCTATTTACCAAGCCCCACCCAGACCCAAATGATACTATGAACCTCAAAGTCCCTCCACTCTTCTTGGTTTATCAGCCTCTCCACGACCCATGTCTTAGGCAGGATATAATGACTGACTCACAAGGCATCATCTTCCACCATTTCCTCCTACATTCCAGTATCTGAGGTGGATATCTTGCCAAGAGTAACCCTTTGACACCTTTTCCTTTAGAACATATTTCTCCCTCAATCATCCCCATTCTCTCTAATCTTTTATCATTTCCTGTCTACAAACAGGCCCAACTTTGGCCTTTACTTAAAAAACAAAAAGAAACAAAGTAAATAGTAATACACTCCCAATACATCTGGCCATGTCCACTGGCTATTGTCCTAGATCTTACTTCCCTTTCTCAGCCAAGATGCCTTCAAAATGTATGAATATCCAATGTTGCCACTTTCTTTCCACATGCTCTCTTCTTAACCTTCTACATGACTTCTGACCTCATCACTCAATTGACACTTCCTTCTCCAAAGTTACTAGCAATGTCCTAATCACAAACACTGTTGGCTGCTTCTCAATCCTCTCCTTGTTTTCTCTGCAGCATTTGACATTTCTGGACCACCCCCCCCCCCCCCCCGTTGTCCTGGATAGTCTCTTTCCTTTGATTTTTTTTTGTTTTTTGTTTGTTTTTAGAACACTTATTTCTCCTGATTCTTCTCCAATCTGGGCAACGACTTCTCAATCTCTTTTGAACAGTGGTCATTCATCCCATGCCCACTACCCAAAGGGTGTTTTCCATGGCTTTGTCCTGGGTTCTCTTCTCATTTCTTTCTGCACACTCTCCCTAGGTGACCTCATCAGCTCCAGTGTGTTCAATTGTTATCTTCAGAAGGATCTCTATATCCAGCTCCAGTCTCACTCCTGATCAAGAGACCCTCATCATGAACTGCCTACGAAGCATTTACAACTGGGTGGCCCATGGACATTTAAATTCAGTTTGTCTACAAGCAGTGCTCAGTGTGTTACTCCTCTCTAGTCAGTCAGGCTCCCAACTCTGATTCCTCACTCTTACTCCTACCACATATCCAAACAGTTGTCATATCTTATCATTTCCATGTCTATAACATTCCTCACATACTTCCCCTTCTCTCTGCCCACAGACTGGACACCCTAGCTCAGATCCTTATCACTTTTTACCTGGAGTATTACGATACTTTTCTAATTTGTCTCTCAGTCTCATGTATCTTCTCATCCTCCCCTCAGCTAAGTTACTGTTGAAAAGTACTGGTCAGTTTAATTATATGTGTCCCAAGTGGCCCTCTATTGCTTCAAACACCAAATATAAACTTCTCAGATTGAGATTTCAGTCTTTTAACAATGCTTCCCACCTTTCAGTTTTTCAACCAAGAATTTTTCTCTTAATACATTGTCATCCAGATATGCTACCTACTCACTCTTCTGGACACATTAGACTTTTATATCCCACTTCCATGCCTTTGCATTGCCTGGAATGCACTATCCACATTATGCCTCTTGGAATCCCTCATTTTCTTCTTTAAGACAAACCTCAAGAATCATCTTCTCCAGGAGGCCTAGACCTCCCAGTTCTTAGGGCTCTCCCTTCCCATGCTAACTTGAATTCATTTTGTATATATTTTGAATATACTAACATGTGTCCATGCTTTCTTCCCTAATGGAATGTAAACACCTCCAGGTCAAAGACTGTTTCACTTTTGAATGTTTCTGCTTCGCACCCAACAAGATTTCTGATAAGTGCTCAATAAATGCCTGTGGATGGATTTCATTTTATAAACTTTGGCTAAGTATGTAATGCATGTAAAGCACTTGGGAAGATGAAGATTTCAATAGAACACCACATTTGCCCTCCAAGAATTTACAATCTTGTTGAAGGTTCAAGCCCTATATACCAAAAACCAGGAATCAAAGTATTATATGAGAGCTACATGAGAGTCACATGTGGGAAGAGACATGAAGGAAAACAGGTCATGTTGAGGGAATGGCAAATAGGCCTCTGCTTTGACTATGGTGTAGAGAACATGAAAGAGAGTCATGTGGCTCTAATTATGTAATTTTTATGAGGCTGCAAATGTAGGTTTGTGATTGATCATGGGAGGCCTTGAATGCCAGGTTTGGTCATTTTCTCCATATACCACAGGAAGATACTGAAGGTTTTTTGAACAAGGTATGACATAATCAGAACTAAGCATTTATATTCATATGAAAGCAGTGCACAGAATAGATGAGACCAGACACAGGGTATAGGCTTTGGTATAGCCTTAATCTTGGGGATATTAATCTTAAAGACAAGTTCTAAGCTCTCGCTCAACTTATCCCTTGATGTAGCTAGGACAGACTTGTAGACTTCTATGGGGGATTGCCCTTGATCTATCAAGACTGGCATTTAAAGGCATTTAAGTGGCATAAAAGTGAGAATGTTGGATATTGTGTCAGCAAAATCTTGAGTTTCAATCCTGTCTTCCATGCTTGCTAGATGGTCATGGGCAAGCCACTTAAATCCTCAGTTT
The DNA here is from genome assembly GCF_011100635.1 of Trichosurus vulpecula. NCBI lineage: Eukaryota > Metazoa > Chordata > Mammalia > Diprotodontia > Phalangeridae > Trichosurus > Trichosurus vulpecula. The sequence goes on along the minus strand of NC_050577.1, from coordinate 305,142,741 downwards.
ACCCAACTGTAAAATGAGGAGGTTGGACTCAATGATCCGTAAGCTCTCTTCTATCCCTCAGCCTATGGTCCAATAATCCTAGTAGTTTACCTCCAAAGAATGATAGTAATTGAAGTTATTGACTTTCCTCATATTACCAACCTAGACTTGGTCACAGACTTTGTCTTCTTTGAATCTCTTCTCTACTGCTTTGATTTGAAAATGGCTCATTGAAAGGATGTGACTGCATAGTCAGAGACCCAGGCATCTCTTGGATCCAATCAGCAGGAGAAAGGATTTCTGAAGTGTGTGTGTTTTCACAAAAATGTCTCTTATACATTGATTCTGAACATGCCCATGCTCTCCATAGAAGAACCTGGATGCGCCATCTGGCTTTGTTAGATTTTCCTTCAGCATGTAATAGGATAGAAAAAAAAGAATATTACAGACCACAAAGGATGATAGCTACTTCCACATAGCCTGCCTGTTGGATCTGGAATTGATCTTCTGGGATCTGAATTTGGCTATGAGAAAAGCATCTTTTAAAATTTTCACTCTTCCTCCAAGACATGCCCCTTGACTCTGCTTACAACCCAAAGAATGTACTAGTTTGCTGTTCACATATATGAGCTATCACTCACCCTAAGGAGGAAGTTGTTTACTCTTTGTCCTGGTATGAATTCATAGTTAGAATCCCCCAAAATATGAAGAAACAGCAAAAACTCACATTCTATAATTTAAGGCTTACAAAGTACTTCCCTCACCTTGACCCTATGACGGAGGGAGGCCAAGGATGATCATCCTCATTTTACGGAAGAGAAAATGGAAGCCAAGAGGACTGCTGGGACCTGGCCTCAGTCATACCTTTAGTAAGCATCAGGACCAGGACTAAAATTCTGATCACCTCAATGAGAACTAGTCTTTTCTTTTCCATTAGACCACCTCTGGTGATCTAATGATCCTTCTTCAGTATTCCACCAAGACCACCTTCTAGATGCCTCTAGAAAGCTCAGTCTCAGTACAAAAGTCTCTATTAATCAATCAAGCAGAATATTGTAATTGGGGATTGTAAAGGGGATTGATTCCTTCAATAGCTTCTCACCTGTCTCCTCCATAGCCACCAATAAAGAAAGGGAGACACAGGAATGAGAGGTGATATGTCAGCTTCACAAGCCAAGGGCACACAAAGAGAACATCAAGACTGGACCAGAAAAAGCCTAAAACAATAGTGAATCACAGCAAAGAAGGAGGGCATCTGCCCAGCAGGCAGGCAGGCAGGCAATAAGCATTTATGAAGTACCTGCTATGTGCCAGGCAGTGCGCTAAGTGTTGATGGTAGAAAACAAGCCAAAAGATAGTCTCAGACCTCAGGCAACTTATAGTCTAATGGGGGAGACAACAAGAAAACAAATAGGTACAATTGCTCTTTAGACAGCATAAATAAGAAATAATTAACAGTGAAAAGGCACTCAAAGAGGGATTGGGAAAAGCTTCCTGTAGGAGGTAGAATTTTTGTTGGAACTTAAAAGGAAGCCTGGGAAGCAAGAAAGCAGAGATGAGGAGGGAGAGTATTCCAGGCATGGGGGACAACCAGAAAAATTATCCAGAGTAAAGAGGTAGAGTATTGTTTGAGGAACAGCAAGGAGGCTAGTGTCATTAGGGGGAATCCAGGTCTCACTTACTGCTATAAGATGGAAGGAGTGGGAGAGGAAAAAATTAGGATGAGGGTAAGTTTGTTGCCTATGGAACAAGCATTCCAGAGGGCACAGTGGAAGGAGTGGGTGATGTTTGCCTCAGACTTTGGAGTAGGAGGGTTTAGATGGATGGGAATAAGGAATTAGGTGGTAGTGGTTGGGATATTAGGTTTGGATGATGACCTTCCGGGCTTCAGAGTCACTGGGATGTGAAGGGTATTAGCAGGTGTGAGTATGTCTATCCTTGAAGAGAAGGTACCACTCCTCTTCCCAGAGAAGGCTGGAGGTAAGGCTGGAGACAAGTACAGCATGAAATTGAAAACAGAGTCAGAAGGGAAGTCCTGTTTCACTTCTCTTCTCTCTTAATGCTGGATATTAGACAGGATTAGACAATGAAGCAGGAGACTGAACATGAACCTGAACAGAAGATGGATGTCCTGCTCCTCACTAACTCTCATTTCTCTTCTCCCAGGGGACAGGCACAACAGAAGATGGAAGGCTTGAAGTTAGAGGAAAGGTCATTCATCTTCTATGAACCAGGGGCTTTCCACATGATAGAATTCAAGAGATCAAGTGCACTGGCACAATTAAATAGTGCTGATGAGTTAGCTGGTTCCTTGGCAGCCTTCCCTTCAGAGACATGCAAAGCAGGAGATGGAAGTATAGTGGTCAGAGGAAGGTCTCATTGCTCTTCACATCCAAGGCTGGAGATCAAGCAGGGAGAGAAGGAAGTGGAAGTCCAGAGAAGGTTTCCTTGATGAAGATGGAAGTCCTGCCAGTTTGACCCTTAGGAAACCCTTCCTGGTTTCCAGGTAGCAAATCTGCCAAGGATAAGAGAGGTGAGCCCAGGAGAAGCATGCATGAGCCAGGACTCTTGACATCATCCAATACATGGCTTGGCCAGGCAGAAAAATCATTAGACAGTCAGGCTTGTTTGAATTCGAGACCTGACTTTGCCACTCACTAGCTGGTCCACCTTTCATAAGGAGCTTAAACTCTGAGACGCAGTTTCATCATATCTAAAAGAAGGAACATAATATCTCATAGGACTGTTGTGATGGAAAGACCTGGAAAATTGAAATGTGCTACAGGCCTGTTTACTTCTACTGCTACTGCTACAACCACCATCACCACCACCAATTGGACACTAGCTTTTAAAAAACAAGTTCTTCAGGTTCATCCACCCTTCTGCAGAAATGAGGAAGGGCATTTGGGGCTGTGCTTGAGGAAGGAGGATTACGAGGAGACCTGGACAAAAGGGTTGGCCAATGAAAGAATTGCAGAGTAAGGGTCTTGTTAGCAAGAAAAATAGGAAGCTACCAGAGGGTCTGCTTTCTCTCCAGAGAGGCTGTGGCCAAAATAAACCCCCCCTTTACCTTCCCACTCTCTATCCATAGCCCTGGCAATTCCCTAGGTTCAAAAGTTGACTTGGAGCCATTCAGCCTTGCCATGTTTTGGGTGGCTTGATATGCAAATAATCCTAGAAGGGGGTTGCGGAGGGTAGGAAGCAACAGAATCAAAAGGCAAAGTGCACATTCAATGAATAGCATTTTATCAACTATAAGAAGCATCTTGCCATTTGGCCTGCTGCTGCCCTTCTCTCTACTTCAAAAATAACTATTGCCCATACCAGGGCCACCAGAGACCCTGTTGTCCCACCCCAAAGGAACTAAGCTACTCAGCTTTGGTATTTACTCTAGCTGCCATATTGGAAGGCAAGCCAAACCTTTCCTCAGCAGGTCCCAGACTATAGATTGCCCCATTCAGCCCCGCTGATGCCCTGATGATTTGCATGCTCTTCCTCCTTTCCAGTCCCTATTATGTGTGATCTGCTCATCTGCCCTTAGAACAATAAGCTGCTTGAGGGCAAAGACTGGAATTTTTGCTTGCATTTGTATTCCCTCCCTACTTGCCCCCCACCTCTCTCTCCCCATTTCTGTTTGTTTGTTTCTATGCGTGTGTCTGATTCTATCTCTCTGTCTCTATCTCTGTCTCTCTGTCTGTCTGTCTGTCTCTGTCTGTATCTCTTTGATATGTATTTTACACACAGAATCACGAAATTTTGGCTGTGACATCATCAAAACATCAGTTTTACAATGTCATAGTTTTGTAAATCCATCTACTCCAAACCCCTCTTGCTAAAGATGAGAAAACTGAGGCCCAGAGGAAGAAGGACAATAGACACTGCACCTTAATAAGGACTAACTAGAATGTCTCCAGTGCAAGGGCACCATGATTTTTGGGAGACCCTGGTCATACAAGGATGGGTAAGAGGAAAATGGGATGGCTAGCTTGGAGAAGAGAACACTTGGAGGGGGTAGCAGACAAGATGGTGATCTTCAGTTATCTGATGACCTACCACGTGAAAGAGGAGTTAAGGTTGCCCTGTTTACCTCCCCTCCACCCCCACCTTGCCCAATAAGACTGAGTTAGGAAGAACAAAGAGAAAGCAAAGAGAACAGAATTAACTTTGATGAAAGAAAAACATTTCAAAAAGAGCTATCCATAGATGGAATGATCTCCCTTATGAGTGAATGAGTTCCCTCGTCAGATAGCCACTTGTAAAAGGACGTTAGTGAAAGGCTTTCTGCTCAGGGACTGGTTGAATGGGATGAACCCTAAGGTGCCCTCCAGCTTCCATGGTGCTGTGACTTTCCCAAGCTCCTACCAGAAGCCCACAGCAGCAGAGAGAATACTAGAACCTGGACTCCTGACACACTCCGCCACCATCTTTCCCCACATTGTTCATCCACCAGGATCATGAAACAGACTTTGATCCAATCGTACAAACCCCTGATCAAAGTGTTCACACTAGCACAAGAGGAGGCTGAAGCAGCAGAGCAGGGAGATGCCTGATACAGGCCAGCTTTCATCCTGCCCCTTGGTGACTGAGTACATAGTATCCCATTGCTCCAGAGCACTGCTTTATCTGACTCCCTCTCTCTCTCTATCTTCCTTCTCTGTTTATCCATCTCCCTTTGCATGGGAGGCCTGAAATATTTAGAACTATTGACTCCATGTTCCCTCAACATTATTAACAATGAAAAAAATGTTTTTGGCGGCTGCCAAGAGGACTCCAGGGAGATGTCAGTGCATCTCTGGGCAGACACGTGCTGGATAATAGATTGCAAATCCATTTTGCTGCATTCAGCTAAACATCCTGCTAAATAATTGAATGCGTATAATAGCAAACAACTTTGACTGTTTGCTCCTCAGCTAACTGGGCACAAATTCTGGTCAGTATCAATGGCTGGTGCTTCCCTCAGCTAAAGACTCTGGGCTAAACAGAAGTCAATCCTCCCATGGATCATCAAGGTCACATTTGCACTGGTCTCCAAGGTAGGAGTAAAGTTTTCAGGGTGGGAAGAGATGTCAAAGAGATAGGCAAGAAATGATGGACAGAAGGCCGGAGTTTCTAGGGCCTAGATGGTACACCACTTCAACACATAACATCTAGCTAGCTAGACAAAATAGGAAGAAATAGAATTTGGAAAAGGGTATATTATCCCAATCTCCGACCATCTCAGGCTGCACCTCCATCATAGGAACCAAGATCTAGAACTCACAGGGACCATAGCTGTCAAATCTATGGCTTTTGCCTTACAGATTAGGAAACTGAGGCACAGGTAGGTCAAGCGACTGGCCCAAAGACAATAAACTTCATAGGCAGGATTTGAGTCCAGTGCTCTAGAGGTATCATTTTCAGAATGAGGCAGCATATGGTCCTGCTCACCTCTCCTCTTAAAAGACAATGTAGAGTATTATGGTCAGTTCTTGGTGCAAATTTTGAAAGGACATTAATAAATGACACTGTGTCCAAGAAGAATAGTTAAGTCTCTCTAATATAAGGAGTCTCTTGAGTCTCTCTAATATAAGGATTAGTTGAAGGAACTTGGGATATATCCAACCTAGAGCAGAAAAGACTTAAGAAACACTGCTGTGCTATCTGAGTATCTGAAGGGCCCTGACAGGGAACAGGGATTAAGTTGATGGTTCTTAGCCCCAGGGCAAAACTAAGAATAGTGGGGGTATATGCAGAGAGGCAGATTTCCACTCAAACTAAGGAAACAGCTTGGTGAAAATGTTGCCTCAAATTAGAATCAAATACCTTGTCAGAGTGAGCTGCCATTGCTAGAAGGCTTCCAGTGGAGTGTGGAAGAATTCTTGGATAGGAAATTGTTGAGTAAGTCCCTGTATCAGGCAGTGTTGGACTCAGTGGCCTCTGATTGGCTTCTGACTCCCACATAAGAAGACATACAGACATATGCAGCATCAATTTCATGATGTGCTAGATGTACACAAGCATCTCCATGGATGGTTCTTTTGTGGGGAGGGCTTAGAAATGTGGCAAACAAGAGATCATGGAAAAGCAGACTAGAGGGGAGGATGAACATCCAATGTTCTTTCTCAGATCTCCACCTTTCTGGTTTCTTCTCCCCCAGCTTTCTTTGTCCCCTCCCTTCACTTGATTTTTCCCCACTAAAGTATTTTAACACTTGAATCCTATATAGAATCCTTAGTCTTGTAACTAGAGGTTTCCTGGAAATGTTCTTTGACACCCCAGAGCTTGGGTCCAGCCAGATCATGTCCTTGAAGCTTCTGACTCTAAAACCATGAGCACAACAGAGATGACCATGGACACCCTTGTGTGCAGTCAATAATTGGAAATAATTGTTCCCAGTGTTGTATCTCAAGCTTGGCAAAGTCCTACCCTCAGGACTGCCTGGTAAACTACATAAAACCATCATAATTATGCCCTTTTACAGATGAAGAAGTGAAGGCTCTCAGAGGGGAAATTTCATGGTCAGCACCATAGAGCTAGTAAGCAGCCAAGCTGAGATAGAAGCTCCCATATCATTCTATTAGGAGGCCACTTATGGTTTTGGAAATATTGCCCAGTCCTGACCATTTAGGGTCCAAGTCAGTGAAAAGCTTTGTTGTGCCCATAGGTACAAGCCAGGTCATGAAGTATCAATTAGTTCACATGGAGAGATGGGCATGGGGCTTCTGAGCATAAGTCGTTTCCCATAGGCCCCATAGTATACAGGGTATACATAAAGCCTTGCCTAGTTCACAATTGGTCTGCCAATGACCTTAGAGGCAGTCTACTGTGTTCCAGGAGAGTTGATGGAGAATTAATCTGCTAGATCATCTTTGATTTCAGGGACCTAAGGCAGTGTAGATGCCCTTTGTCTTGTGGGTTACCTTGAGGCAGAGGAAAAGCAAAACCAGAGGATTGCACATGACTGACTATTTATCCTGAAACTGAAGCTAAATCTAAAATGGAATTAATGATAAGAAGGGAAGAGAAAATACAGTTGGCCTTCACTCTATCACCACACCATTCTGGCATCATTTTTCATGGCAAGAAGAATGGAAATTGTCCTGGGCCAACCTGAAGTGAGCTGGAAGTACCCTGGACAATTCATGTGATGTCAGAATGAGGTCCAGGAAGGAAAGAAGCTCCTCTCAACCCTGACATCCCTTGTTCTCAGGCCCCTCCCAGCTCTGACCTACCCTGTTCTAAGGCCCCTCCCAGCCCTGACATTCTATTAGACTACATTTGGAAGAACTACACAGGAGGACTTACCTGCCGCTTCTGCCTTTGTTCCCCAGAAGCTCCCTAGGTTTTCATTCAGTTGCTCAGCCACGACAGCAGAAATGAGAGTGAGAGAACTCTGTCGATATCACCTGCTCAGAACTCCATGCCCAGGTCAACAAGGGAGGGAGGGAGGATCATCATTCTCCAAAAAGTTGAATGAATTCTTGTCTACTCTGAGATCTTGCTTTGTTCTGTGTGGGTATTTTTACTTTATTCAGCTAATGTTTATGTGAACAGGCTTACAGGTAATTCGGTGAAGCTTGTGAATGGCTGTGGCAAACATAGTTCCTTATTGCAGTCCACCTTGGATGGAGCCAAGTAGAAAAGGAAAATGGTGGGGTTGCCTGGTGTGATCTGACCCTGACCACTGCACTTGGCTCAGTACCACATAGAATAGTGTGGTTCCACTTTGGCCTTAAAGAGGCTAGCAATAGAGAACAAAGGGTACCTTCAGCCACCCCATGTTTGCTGATGGGGAGAGTGAAGGAAGGCCATTCATATGATTTAGAAAAGGAATCACACTGCCAATGGAAAAACAAACTCAATAATCAACTGAACACGAGGTCAGTGAAATAGGGCCCCTTGGCCAAGTCACTTCCTTCCTCTGTGTCTCACATCCCTCATCTGTAAAATGGGTGACATTTGGGATATCTCTGCTGCTGAGAGAAAGCCTGAGAGAGTGAGTCAACAGGGAACCAGGAAGCCCTTGGCACTAGTCAACGTGTCTCTGACATACCTTGACTGTCTTATGTCCATGGACAAGTCCTATAAACTTCCATTCCCCAGGAAACTAATGAAGTCTAGAAGCTGCAGAGCAGGTGCTGATGGGTAGAGAAAGCTTCCCTACCCCGATTAAGTCACTGTGTTGCTGTGGGGAAAGCACAGCCCCCTCACCTCTGTACAAATGTCAATCTGGGGTTCTTAATGAAAGTGTCACAAGACCTGCGTTCCAGTTCTCACCCTGCTGTTAATCAGCCAAGTGACCCTGGTCAAGTTTCAAGTTACTTCTCATGCAAGGACTCCTTAAACCTTGATGCTCTGAAGGCATGCCAGTGATTGTTACTACTAACGTTCTTTGGTTTCCTCACTCCAGGCCATCCTTCAGCCCACCCAGATGCTAGATCCCAGCCCCTCTTCATCTCTGTATATGATCACCTGAGGTGCTCCAGAAACTCTTGCTGATGGTTTGAACCCAGGATTTTTCACAATTACCTTGGTGACCTTGGATAAGTCACTTACTCTTTCAACTTCAATGTTCTCATCTGTAAAATGAGTGGGTTGGCCTAAATACTGAGGTTCCTTCCAGCTTTAGACCTAGGATCTCGCCATGGGTTTCTATGGTCTACTCACCCTTTGTCAGGCGGTGTACTTTGTCAGTGAGTTCGGATGAGCTGAGCCAGGCTGGCCCTTGGACACAAGAATAGAGCTCATGTCTGTCGGAAGGAGGGAAGGAAGGAAGGAAGGAAGGATTGAAGGAAGAATGAAAGGAAGGAAGGAAGGAAGGGAGGAAGGAAGAATGAAAGGGAGAAAGGAAGGAAGGGAGGAAGGAAGAAAGGGAGGAAGGAAAGAAGGAAGGAAGGAAGGAAGGAAGAAAGGAAGGAAGGAAGGAAGAAAGGAAGGAAGGAAGGAAGGAAGGAAGAAAGGAAGGAAGGAAGGAAAGAAGAATGAAAGGAAGGAAGAAAGGAAGAAAGAAAAGAAGGAAGAATGAAAGGAAGGAAGGAAGGAAGGAGGAATGAAAGAATGAAGGAAGGAAGGAAGGAAGGAAGGGAGGAAGGAAGAATGAAAGGAAGGAAGGAAGGAAGGAAGGAAGGAAGGAAGGAAGGAAGGAAGGAAGAAAGGAAGGAAGGAAGGAAGGAAGGAAGGGAGGGAGGAAGGAAGGAAGGAAGAAAGAATGAATGGAAGGAAGGAAGGAAGAAAGAAAGGAAGGAAGGAAGGAAGAAAGGAAGGAAGGAAGGTAGGAAGGAAGGAAGGAAGGAAGGGAGGGAGGGAGGGAGGAAGGAAGGAAGAATGAAAGGAAGGAAGTCAGGAAAGAAGAAAGGAAGGAAGGAAGGAGGAATGAAAGAACGAAGGAAGGAAGGGAGGAAGGAAGGAAGATTGAATGGAAGGAAGGAAGGAAGGAAGAAAGAAAGGAAGGAAGGAAGGAAGGAAGGAAGGAAGGAAGAAAGGAAGGAAGGAAGGAAGGAAGGTAGGAAGGAAGGAAGGAAGGAAGAAAGGAAGGAAGGAAGAATGAAAGGAAGGAAGGAAGGAAGGAGGAATGAAAGAATGAAGGAAGGAAGGAAGGAAGGAAGGAAGGAAGGAAGGAAGGAAGGAAGGAAGAAAGGAAGGATGGAAGGAAGGAAGGGAGAAAGGAAGAATGAAAGGAAGGAAGGAAGGAAGAATGAAAGGAAGGAAGGAAAGAAGGAAGGGAAGAAGGAGGAATGAAAGGAAGGAAGGAAGGAAGGAAGGAAGGAAGGAAGGGAGGGAGGAAGGAAGGAAGGAAGAAAGGAAGGAAGAATGAAAGGAAGGAAGTCAGGAAAGAAGAAAGGAAGGAAGGAAGGAAGGAAGGAAGGAAGGAAGGAAGGAAGGAAGGAAGGAAGGAGGAATGAAAAAACGAAGGAAGGAAGGGAGGAAGGAAGGGAGGAAGGAAGGAAGAATGAAGGGAAGGAAGGAAGGAAGGAAGGAAGGAAGGAAGGAAGCAAGGAAGGAAGGAAGGAGTACGCAGACACAGTTTTAAGTTTCATCTGCACTTTTAACATTTTCTCTATCACTTTCTTAAGACTAGACAATCAAGAAAACAATAAATCAAGCCCTGATTTAAAGCATTTGCTGATTTCTGAGAAGTAAATGCTCATGCAAATTTAACAATCAGATCGTATGAGCCAGTTGGAGCTATGTTCTACACATCACATCCACACCCACTCACCAACACACAGATACACACACACCCAGACACACACACACACACACACACACACACACACACACACACACACAAACAAGTGCACACCATGATAATGGCTTCAGAGTATGACTTGGGCAGAGGTCTTGTAATGGTAATCAGGGCAGGATTTTTTGAGGTTGTACTCTTTTGGGATGCTAAGGCTATCAAGTGCCTTTAATGAGTCTGACCTTTGTTTGAATGGGGCAGGTAAAGTGGGATCTTTTTGTTTTGGAGTATTTCTCTGCACTAAGGCAATAGGGAGTGGTTGATCTGAAACAATATATATGATGTGGTACTAGTGATTGAAGAACTTCCCCACACCTAAATGCTAAGTTGGCCCCAGCCTTCAGGGTCCTGAACAGTGTATATGTACTGGAAGGTTAGGATTTGACTTCTGAAGGCACACTCATTGAAAGAGTGTTAGTGACAAAACTCTGGGCAAGACATTGAAACAGCCTCCCAGCTTTAATAACCCAGATGTTGGTGCTTCTTTGGTAACTATGTATTGTTATGAATAGACTGGTTTGTGTTGTTTGTTCTGTTTATAATGTATGCTTGTAATTTCTGTTTGTATTGGCCCTGAAGTTCAGGGGGCTGATCTTTTCCCCCTGAACTAAGTGAGTGACATACATATGTTTAATTAAACTGAGATTGTTAACCCCTTAAAGTTGCTTTCCTTAGAAAAGCAAATCAAACAACCTGTGTTGGCAGCACTTCTGTGTGCTGGCATTAATGGTCTTACATAGCCACCGTAGCTGCTAGAAATATTGTTGTTACAGGGCTCTACAAGTCAATACTTCCAGGAAGTTCACAATCACTAACCATATCATCTCTACAGCTCTGTGCATCCACACTAAATGCTTTAGGTAAAGATGCCCTTGCAGAAATTAACCCCTTCAGAAAAAAAGATAATTGAGAATGACATCTTCCATTGTAGCTTGTTTGGCCAGGTAGAAACAGATTTACCTGAACTTGGAGATGTGCCTATAAAATGTCTATTGACCTAATTCATGAATGAATCATGTTGAACCCTCATTTGCACACTTGGAAAGTCACAAGCTTATCATTGCTTCAAACTCTGGCTTTAAATGTCAATGATCCCTTTCATCTGAAAGAGGTGACCCAAAGAACTGGCATGGAAGGAAGACTGGCCTTTGGTTCTGAGAAATGGGCATCAACTCCTAGCTCTAACACTCCCTAATAGGATGAGTCTCTGCAAGTTGCCCCCCAACTCTGAATTTCAATTTCCTCTTCTGTAAAATAGGAGTGAGAATTTTTGTTCTGTCTACTTCACCAAGAGGCTAAGATGATTGGTATTCTGAAAAGTTTCCTGGAGACTTCAGTTCCTTTCGTGCAAAGCACCCCCCTACTTATTAACTCTAGAGAGAGCTTTTTGGTTCAGTTCCTTTTGAGGGTATCACAGGATCCTAGAGGTTGAGCTGGAAGGGACCTCAGACACCATCTTGTTCAACCCCCTCATTTTACAGAAGTCAAAACTGAGGCCAGGATTACAGAGCTAGTAAGTGTCCAGATAAAAGTCGACTAGATAAGATCATTTTGAGGGTCCATTGTCCCTCCAAAATCAAATAGGCTCTTGCTTATCCCAAATGATGGAGGGGACAGTCCTATTGTCTTCTACCTGGGTCTTTCCAAAACAGGAGGGTCATTTCTGGTTTTTGGTTCCCCATCCAGGCAGGATGTTGACAAAATGAAGAGTGGCAGGGAAGATGGTAACCAAGCCTTTGGACTATTCATTTATTGCTACAAAATTCTTCCTAAATTATTCCATTTGGCCCATCATTATACTCTGTCCAATCTGTTTTGGACCCAGACTTTGTCACCAAATGTATAATTACTAATGATATCATTCACCTGCAAACTTAGTGTCTTATGAGGAACAATTAAAGGAATTGTATTTAATTTTAATCTGAAAATATATATGATTTAGGAAAGCCTGTCTCCTAATGTTGGAGGGATTGTCATGGAAAAGAGGGATTAGAAATATTCTTCTTGGTCTCATCTAGTAGAACTAGGAGCAAGGGGTCGAAGTCACAGAAACGCTACTTTTGCTTCAGTAAAAAGAAAACAAACAGGTGGAGTCAGAGTTAAGACTAAGGTAGCTGTTAGAGCTGGAGTTGGTTTAATTCTAACTCACAAAGGAGAATCAGTTGCCTTGGTGAACAGTTAGCTCTCCATCTCTAGATGTCATCAGATCTTGGGATTTAAAGCTGGAGAACATTAGAGGTCAATTAATTCACCTCCCTTGCTACACATAAAAGGAAAGCAAAGCCCAATGAGATGCAGTGACTTTCTCCAAGGTCACATGAGTAGTAACAGAACTCTGATTTGAATACAGATCTGGTAATTCCAAATCCAGTGTTCTTGCCACAGCACCTTCAGGGAGAAGTTCAATGACCTTTTGTCAGGGACCCTAGTAATGTGCTCTCTTTTCCAGATTAAACATGCCCAGTTCCATCACTGGTCATCCTGTGATCTGATCTCCAGCCCCATCATCATTCTGGCTGTCCTGCTCTGGACAATCCCTAACTCATCGACATTCTTCCTAATGGGTGGTACTTACAACTGAACGCCAAAGTCCAGAGAAAGTCTGAGCAGAGTAGAGAACAGAATAGGAGAACTGTTACCACTCTGAGTGGTATTTACCTATGATTTATACAACCATATTTATGTATTCATTTTACATTTATACCAAATATAATTATCAGATAAGATTGAATTGGACTAGACTAGACTGTACTGGACTGAGCTGGATTGAACTGGACTAAACCATATTAAATTGGATGGGACCAGAATGGATTTAACCAGAGTGCATTGGACTGGACTGGATTGGATTGGACCATACTGGATTGAACTGGACTTGATGGACTGGATTGTTTGAAGGCTTTTCTGTCCACATAGCTTGGAGATGATAAATATCCATGATGGCAACATGCATGAAAACATGTATTGTTCTTAAGTGTTTATGGACCAATATTCTATCTGGGGCATTGAATGCCAATGTTTTTTTTTTTTGTCTTATGACACACTGAATTCTCCAGGATGTTTTGGGGAAGGGTTTCTGTTTGTTGTATGGGTATCTATTCTCTGTTAGTTTACAGAAGATAGACAGCTTTGGGGATATATTTCTATTCTTCTGGCTGTATTTAATGGCAATAACTTGTTGTTTGGTTGGTTCTCTTAACACCCATTGGGAGTTTTCTTGGCAAAGATAGTGAAGTAGTTTGGCATTTTCTTCTCTAGATCATTTTACAGATGAGGAAACTGAGGCAAACAGGGTGAAGTGATTTGTCCAAGGTCACACAGCTAGTAATTGTCTGAGGCTGGATTTGAACTGAGGTGTCCCTGACTTCAGTCCCTGTGTTCCATCTGCTGTACAACCTTCCTGCCTAGATAGAATTAACTAGATGCTGATTTTTGTAACTTAGAAGGTTGTCACGTAATTTCTGCTTTTTCTTTGCCAAATAAGCACCAAACCTTAAGTTTGTGTGCCTTGTAGATAACTATGTTATGATTTCTGGGATCCGTAACATGACTATCAGTCATTAACCCCTCCGTTTCCCCAAGCAAATCCATGTCCTTTGCCATTCGTTCAACATTTCTTGGTCAATAAAAGGTTAATTGAGTCCATGTGTGTTTCACCCACAGAGAACCTCCTGGCTTTTAGCTGCTCCACATGGAGGTCAAACAGTAGTAGTGAGATTCCAAAAATCCAATGATACGAATCATTGCCAACCTTTCCTCTGGCTATGATCATTCCAGATGTGTTTCTGAACTCTATTGTCATTATTATTAATACTGTTATAACAATAGTAATACAACAATGATTAATATTATTGTTAATAATTAGAATTTACATGGTGCTTAAAGTGTGTGAAGCACATAATAGACGTTATCTCATTTCATCCACTCAAAAACTCTAGGAGGTTAGTACTCTTATTATCCCCATTTCACAGATGAGAAAACTGAGTTTGAGAAAGGTTTAGTGATTTACCTAGGGTCACACAGCTAGTAAGTGTTTAAGGCAGGATTTGAAAGCAAACCCTGCTGACTCCAAGCCCAACCCTCCCCCCTTGCCACCCAGCTGTCTATTTTCTTATTTTCGAACTTGTCAAAGGAATTCAGGGAGAACTAAGTTGCAGACAAGTCACTGCTCTGTTAGCATCCTTTTATATTTAATATTTTATAGATTATTTACCAAGTGGGTAACAAAGCTGTTTTGTCATTGAATGAAAGCATTTTTGTTGTTATGGTTTATTATGACCTCCTGAAGGAGACCTTTCTGCTTCTGAATATGTTAGCATTTGATTCAAGGTCCATACCAGACCCTCGGGCACAATGGAGGGTATACACACTTTGTACATGGGTACAGATGATACAATATGAAGGCTGCATGAATGATTCTCCCAGAGTCCTTGTCTTCCTCTGTATGGTGGTGTTTGGCCAAAAACTTCTATTTTCTTCTTTTATGGTCCACTTTGCTTCATGCTAAAGGCTCTGAATCAACCAGTTACAGACTTCTGAAAAATATCACCATGTGCCTAGTGCCCTGCAGTTATCGGAAATCTTTCTGTGGATGAGGTCAGGAGATGGGAGCCAACTCCTTTCCAGTATGGTACCAAAGCAGACACTAAACTTTGGCCACCATTTTGACTCCCATCAAGGAACTCTCTGCTTAGGAGGCTTGGGCTAATCAGGAGAAGCAGTGCAGTCATTGTATAAAGCCCAGATGGGCCATCTTCCCTGACCATGGTGATGTCCCACTTCTGCAGATGCTGGTAGCACTTCCCACTGGAGATGGTTCTCAGTCATCCACCCTCTTACCTGGTTCTTTCCTTCATGCATATATGGAGGCCTTCTCTTCCCTCCCAGATGATATGTTCCCCCATTTCCCTTGGAGTATTTTGTCTGGACTGTTTGTTCTCTGTCTGTATCCTAGTTCTTAGCACAGTGCTGACCAGACAGTAAGAATTAAATAAATGGCTGTTGATCTTTCTTTAGGAATTAGAATCAAAGAATTTAGAACTGGAAAAGACCTTGGAGGTCATCTGGCAAAAATGCTCTCATTTATCCAGTAAGTAAGTCACTAAGTGGAAAGAAGCAAAAACCATTAGCCAAACATCCCAGTGAGTCCAGAATACAGCATGTCAGTCCAAGTAGGGAGCTGGAGTGTTGACTAGAGGTCCAGAGAGGCAAGCAGCCTTTGTCCAGGAGATGAAGTAGTTTTGGCAAGAGCAGTGGAAGGGGAAAACAATTCCAGGGGTTAGATGAGGTCCTCATGAAGCATGGGAGCAATGCCTTTGCTGGCTATTTAGGGTAACTGATAGGCCTCACACTTGTCAGTGAGTTAGGGGCATGTTTACCCCAAGCATGTAAAGACTTCCCTTGGTGGAATGGTTGGATGAGAAAAATTTGTTCCCATGGCCATGAAGGTGGCTGAAGCAGGTGCTCTGGAGCCTTAGAGCTTGGTCAGACATTGAAGACAGCAAAGTCACCCACTGCATCCTGGGCCATCACCAGTCATCTTGACTTTTGTCTTGCCATTGACCATCAATGACTCTGGAAGAGAGAGCAAAGCTGTTAAGTTTGTGAAACTCTGCCTCACTTAAATACCAGTTACAAATCACCCCATGGTGGCATTGGTCCTCTTCAAAAGTGAAGGATGAACAACAGAGAAGTAAAGGAAAGTGGTTGGGAGGGAAGCAAGACCAAATGAGCTCCTCAGAATCAGGCTCTCAAAATCTAAGAACTGGAAGGAACCTCAGACCCACACCTGAGAAGAGATTGTCTCTGTGCCAGGTCTAAATCAGGTGATCCCAAAGTCTTACAGTCCCATTGGGACTGTATTGAACTGAGGGCCTCCTCCTGACTTCATCCGATGAATGGGGAAAACCACCACCTCCTGAGATATAGCTCATTCCATTTGGGTGCAGCTCTAATGGGAGAGAAGATTTCTCTTTTCTTTACATCAAACCTAAATCTTTCTCTCTGGAATGTCCATCCATCCCTATTCATCCTACCCATTGCGTAAAACTGTTCCACATCTAGAATGCTTTCCCTATTAGCACCCTGACTTCCTTCCAGACTGCTTAAATTGCACCTTCTGCCCCAGTCCCCAGCCCAGTCTTCCCCTATCCTCAGTTACATCAGCCGCTGTCCTCACGTGGCCTGGTCTCAGGAGCTTTGGCTTGCTGGCCACAGTCTCCCAAAGAACTCCAGTTTAGCAGTTGTTGTAACTGTATGCAAGCTTGTAATTTTATCAATGTAAATAACTCCCAATGAACCAATTCCTTTCACTGATGCAGATCAGAAGCCTCTAAAACTTTCACTGTTGCTTGGGGACCCTGAGAGGTTAAATGATCAGCCTGAAGTCCTATAGCCAGGATGTGTCAAGGCAGGACTAATTCCAAAACCAGTCCTCTCTGCATAAGCCATGTCCTCACTCCTCAGTGACATCTAGGACTGAAAACATTATTGGACATGGGGCTCAGCTAGGGTAGAGGACAACAGAGGGCTACTATCTCTGTCATTTTTTTCATTTTTTCCTTTTAAATTTATTGATTTTAGTTTACAACATTCAGTTCCACAAGTTTTTGAGTTCTAAATTCTCTCCCCCTCCCTCTCCTCCCCCCTCCCCACCCAAGATTGCATCTAATCGGATATAGATTCTACTTATACCTTCACACTAAACATATTTTCACAAAGGTCCAGTTGTAAAGAAGAACTATGGAATGAACCACGAGAAAGAAGAAACAAAACAAAACAACACCAACAACAAAAGAGAGAGGAAATAATTTGCTTCAATCTGCATTCAGATTCTGTAATTCTTTCTCTGGATGTGGATGGCTTTTTCCATCATGGGCCTTTTGGAGTTGTTTTAGAACCTAGCATTGCTTCAAAGAGACAAGACTATGTAAGTTAGTCATCACAGATACAATGTGTTTGTAATTGTGTACGATGTTCTCCTGGCTCTGCTCCCCTCACTCAGCATCAGTTCATGTAAGCCTTTCCAGTTTTCTGAAGTCCACCTGCTCCTCAAATCTTATAGCACAATAGTATTCCATTACATTCATATACCACAGCTTGTTCAGCCATTCCCCAATTGATGGGCATCCCCTTTGATCTCCAATTCTTTGCCACCACAAAAAGAGCTACTATAAATATTTTCGTACATGTGGGTCCTATCCTTATTTTTATGATCTCTTTGGGATACAGCCCTAGAAGTAGTATTGTTGGGTCAAAGGCAGCTCTGTCATTTTGAGCACTGACTCAGGGCTCCAAACAGCTTGTAGAATCACAGCATCTCAGAGATGCCTTTAAGCCCTTCTCTATCCCCAGTGGCCTGCCTGGAGTCAGAATGCCATCCAAAGCCTGAGGCTGGACAACCTTTCCAATGGGTATCAACTGCATCAATCTGTTAAGGTACAAGCCGGTATGGGGAGCCTTGAAGAGTGGTACAGCAGATAGTTCTGGGAACACAAAATACAAGGAAGTATCTTGGTTTCTTCCAGTATGGTTTCAAACCAAAGGTCATCCCAGAAAGGCTTTTTCCTCAGAAACTTCCAAACATCCCCAATCTCCCTAACTTCATAGCTGGACAAGGGTCATTTGTAAATACTGCCTGGAAGTGGAAGGGGTGGTAGGTGGAGAGGAGTGAAGGAGACCTAATTGGCATTCTCCCATCCCAAGAAACAATCCTTTTTTTCCCTCATGAATCAAGCCTGGGCTCCACAGGTTAGCACTTTATATGGCTAAGTCAGCAGCCACCCAGCTAAATTTTTGATGAATCAAACAGTAAAATATTCACAACTTGGAAATACATAATACGCTTTATATTTTTACCATTTTTCCTGTTTGGCACGATGGATGTGACAATAAAGATTGAGCATGGGGAGGCTGGGTCGGCAGGCAGGAGGGCCCACAATGTAGATTCCAAGCTTGTCCAGAGTAGATTAAATTTTCTCGCAAATACCAAGTGATTCTAAAAAGCGCGTTTATTAATTTAAAAACTGGGTCCCGCTACATGAAAACCCAGGGGCAGGGGCTGTGTGGTGACCCCTCCTTCTCCCTGGTCCCACTACGCAAAAGCCAGGGGATAGGGGCCCTGTACTATTCCACCCCACCTCCACCTCCGCATCCCCGGCCCGGGCACCCCCACCCGCTCAGCTGCACGCTCCCCTTCGCCTCTGAGCCGGGAGCCTCCCAAATGAACTTCCAGAGCCAAGTGAAGTCGCAAACAGGCCTCATAATTTACGCTGCCAAGAGGCTGAGAAACGGCCCTTTTAATGGCAAGAGGCAGAAATAGATGATTACTTTCGTGATGGATGGGCTACAATGCGCAGCTCAGCTACAAACGGGGAGGAACCGGAATCCTCTGGGATCGCCTCACTCCCGGATAATTCAATTACAAACACCTCAATTAAGGCGGCTGCCCCCACTGCCGGCCTGACCGCTCAAGCATCAGCTTGGGGAAGGTGGCCCGATTTTGTGGAAGAACTTTACTGGCCTAGGAGGGCAGAGCTGAGAAGGATGTGGGGATGGAGATCCGGGAGGGGCCTGAGAACAGGGAGTGTCAAGGCTAGGAGGGAGCTTAGAACAGGGCATATCAGTGCTGGGAGGGAACTTAGAATGGGGGATGCCAGAACTGGGAGGGAGCTTAGAACAGAAAATTGATTGATTGATCGATTGCTAAATAATATAAGAAACACAAGCAAAAATATCGATGCAAATAGAAACATAATAATGACAACCTCAAAATGAGTAGAACAACAAACAAATTAATATTTGTGAAAAGCAGTTCATATCTGTGGGGAAAAATGATAAGTCAATATACCAAAATTTCTAGGCTGCAGCTAAAGCAGTTCTCAGAAAAAAGTCTATCATCTGAAAAGATCTATTAAAAAAAAGAAATTAGAAAAAGAGGTTTGATTAAATGAGTATGCAATTAAAATGCACACTCACACACAAAGAAGAAATCTTGAAAATTAGAGGAAATATAGATTAAATGGGGAAAATGAAGAATATGAAAAAGCTCAACAAAAACTCATCTAAAATTTTTAAAAAGACTAACAAAATTGATATCTTTAGCTATGCTGATTTTTCAAATGGCAGGAAAATAAATTATCCATCTTAAAATGAATAAGAAAAAAATTTGAGAACATATAAAACAAATATCATAATCTCCTGTATACCAGTGCATGCTATAAAATGGAGATTTTAAATGAACTGTGTTACTTAAAAATATAAAATATCAAAATTAACAGAACATGCAAAACAAATCTTAAGCAATCCAATTCCAAACAATGAAATTGAACAAGGAGAAAAATATTTTTTAAAAGATGGACCAGAAATATCATTGTCATAGGGAGTAACTTACCGCACAGAATAGCAACTCGAAATTTTGGAGATTCATAACACTAAGTTATATTTCTTTTAAAATACACTATTTTAATGAAATATAGAAATAGAAAAGGCTTGATGCTTAAAGGATTAGGTCTTCATCTGTCTACAGAACTCTGCCATGCAGAACAGATTTTGAGAAAAAGGGAAAGAAGGTCACTGGGGCACTGATTTAGTTAGACAACATTTAGAATCTTAACTCCTTGGAAGACCAGACTAAAAAGAAAGAAAATGAGAATGAGGAAGAAATTAAGAGAGGGAGAGAAAAAATAGGAGGGGATGGAGAATTAGAAAGAGAAATAGAATGATGAATACGAAGAATGGAGGGATGAGAGAGAAAAAGGAAGAGAGAGAAGTAAGGAGGGAGAAGAGAAGAAAGAGGGAAGGGGCTGGGGAGAGGTAGATGGGGAAAGGGAAGGGTGAAAGGAAGGGGAGAGATAGGGGAAGAGAATTGCGGGAAGGGAGAGGGAGAATGGGCAGGGAGAAAGGGAGAAGAGGAAGATGAGGAGGGAGAATGAGGAAATGCACTCGTGTCCAGATTCAACGAAAAAGTCCTTCCTGGGCCGGAATGTCTAGGCAAGCTGTTCAGGGGGCAGGTCTGCCACTCCCCAAACGGGGGTTCAATAATTGCTGTCTGAGTCTCAAAGACTAAAAATCGGTTTTCCTCTCATGCATGAAGAATTTCTATCTGATTGATGACAGCCCGGACCCTTTTCTTAACCACGTAGCCGCACTAATTTGCGCGCTAAAACAATATTAGCAAATCGTTAATGATCCATGAAACTGCTTCACCAGCAGCCATCTCAGGCTCTAGCATGTGCAAGAGGCTATTGTGTGCTTCCTCCCTCCGGACAGGAGCTGCTTACCATGGGGCTCACCATGGGTGCCCTCCTCAAGAGGTTGGTAGTACAACTGCCTGGCTTGGGCTCACACCCAGATTGCCTAACTGGGATTAGCATGTCATCCAAGAGAGCCTCCAATGGAGCCAGGGGGAGCCATTTGGATTGAAACTTTCACATAGCCTCGAAACAGGCTCAGCTCTGTGCTCCCAGCTAATGACTACAATTACCCTTTAGGTCTCCCAGTATATGCTTTAGTTAGACAATGAACTACCCAAGTCACAGAATCAATCTCAGAGAAGGAAGTGACTTCAGATGGCAGCTAAGCCATCCTGTATATGAGTGGGCTCCTCTGTAACATCCCTCATGAGATATCATCCCACCAGAGCCCCTGCTTGGTGACTGGCCACAATGGGGAGCTCATTACCTCCCCAGGTAGCCCATCACACTTGGGGACAGCTCTGATTGTTAGGAAGGGCTTCAGCCCAATTCTGCTCTGTTAACTTCATCAGCCTAATATTCCCCTCTGGAGCCATGCTATTCCCAGTTTGTACTTGCATAATTAAATGTTTGAACCTAAACACAAAATTTTACATTCGCTGTTGTACCGGAGTGGCTTGCCTTCCTTTACTTAAAGAGTTTAGCAACATGGTT